>NW_024356335.1:3668039-3865922 GCF_902729225.1 Pteropus medius
AATGGCAGCAGATTTCTCGTCTTCTGGATTTCATAGTTATTTGCCTTGGTATTTGTCTGTTCTTATCCATTGTGCTAGACCAGGGTCAGAAATTTTTTTTTTTTGTAAAGGGCATGTACTAAATACTTTAGTTTTCATGGTCCATATACGGTCTCTGCCACATATTCTCTTTTTCCCCACCCCTTTAAAAGTGTAAACGTCGTTCTTAGCTTAAAGTGTACAAAAAGAGGCTGCAGGCTGAATTTGGCCTGCGGGCCGCGGTTTGCTTACCCTGTGATGTTGAACCTCTTGGCTTAGTTTTCTTATCTTTTCAATTATTTCTTTGGCTATGCTTTCTAGATTTCCTCAGCTTTATCTTCCAGCTCTTCTATTTAATTTTAAATCTCTGCCTTCATGTTCTTTAAACATTTCTAATAGCTCTTTTTAGTTTTCTTCTTTATAGCCTCCTATTCTTGTTTCATGGATGCGGTATCTTCTTTTATGTCTCTCTTTTAAAAATTTTGAAAAAAAAAATCCTTGCCTAGTCTGTTTCCTCCAGGTTTTGTGGTCGCTGTTTTGCTTGTTTTGGTCTCTATTTTCCATGTAGGGACTTTCCTCTGGTGTGTAGCCCACCCTTGTGATTCCGAATGAGAGCGGTAAATGCTGACTGGGAGCCCCGACTTTGTGCTTGGGTCTGATCTGGGTGGGACTTCCTTGTTGGGAAGTCCGCAGTGTCAGTGTGTTTACATTTTTCTTCTTGGATCAATTCCCCAGAGAAGTCTCTTTCTGTCTTCGGCCTGGGAGGTAAAGGTCCAGCTGCCAGGATTCTGGGAGCTGAGTGAATGAAGAGGCCCCGGGCATGGAGGGCAGTTCCCAGCAACTGTACTTACAGTCATTTATTCACTCAGTTTTCAGTATTAGCCTCAGTCTCTCAACCATGCCTTGGGTACCCCCGGTCCAGGGACCCTCTACACTCTCCAAAGAGGAAATTTTTCAGAGTTCCGCCATGTTGGGAGAAGGACAGTCACCCAGTGATGGGAAGTGGCAGAAGGGATCTCAGATGCCACTGCTTCTCAGATACCTTGCTACCAACACGCCTCTGCCCCACCCCATCCTTTAGGTTCCAGAGGTACCTGGTGCTTCCAGTTCCCAAAACTTGGTTCTTCCGTGTAGATTCGGTTGGTTTTCAGGGTTCCCTACTCCTGGCTTAGGACTCCACTTCAGGTGGATTTAGCTTTCCTAGGTCCGCTAAGTCAGTTACCACACACCTGTTGTAGAAAATAAGACCACAGACTCAGAATTTAAAAATAAGACTTGATCATTTATAAGAACTGCATTTCAAGAAAGAAGGAGGTAAGTGGCTGCCAGCCAGAGGCTGGGGACCACCACACCCTAGTTTCTTAACAGCAGAATGACTGGCTCTTTGGGCCACTTTTTCCTTTCCTGCTGAGAGGAGAATCAGAGCAGTCTGCTAGAGTACTAGGGCTGATGGGGCAGCAAACAAAACTCTGACTAAACAGAGGCAGGTTAGAAAAGTACTTAGGCCACCCCAAATCCAGGAATTTTATTTTGAATTGGCTCATTAGCCCACTGTGAAGCGAGAGATCGAATGAAGCCTGAGATCATTTCTTCCAGTGCCGGGCACCCCTCCTGGACTCCAGTACTCATTCTCGGTGGAGTGCTCTTTGGTGTAGAAGTTTTTACTAAATTATACAGTTTGGAGAGACAGACTTCACCATTCAGTTCTTCGCCACCTACCTGTCCCCTAGCTGAAGGCTGGGCAAAGTCCGTTATCCAACACGCATATTTTGAGGGCAATCTTCAAACAATGTCTTGGTAAACGAAGAGGGGACAAAGAGAGCCCACCTATACATTTTGGTACAAATAGATGGCTGGAGGAAATTACCTCTGGTCTAGATGATTTAAGCAGAAAAGAAAAAAACATCTACACGGACCTTTGTATTAAAATATAAGAAGCAGAATCTTTTCTATTGATCATGGAAAACTGATGAGAAAATCACCCAGTCTGCGTATCCAGTGAAGTTCGTGCAGAGTCAGATATTTCTTTTAGACTGTCAGTGTTTCTTCTATCCTTGGGGCTCCACCTTCTTCACGTGCTTGATCCTGAGCCCAACAGGATGTTTTTTACCCTGGTATCTTATCGTAAGCAGCTATGTGGATTTGGGAAAAGGAAGCGGCCCTCCTGAAATTAGACCTTTGTGTGTGTTGGGGGATGGGGTTGGGGGGGCCACATTTTCTACCTTCTGAGGTTTTTCTCACGTCAGCTTGACACTTCTAGAATGGCTGTATGGAAGGTTCCAGAGGGGGCTTGAGCCTGTGGTCTCGTCCAAATGCTGTGTGAGACTAAACATTTTTTCATATCTCAGACCTTAAAGCAGGTTAAATCTTAAAGCAGAACAGATTGGGTTGATCAGAAACTTAGACTTCAAAATCCTTATTTTGATTCCTACCAGCACTGTCATGGACAAGTCATTCGATCTCTTTCAGGTTCGGTTTCTTTATAAAAGAGACGAGATCAAGGTTTCTCAGCCTCAGCACTGTCCCTCTCTTCTTCTTCTCTTTTTTTTTTTTTTAGCATTTTATTTTACTTTATTAATAGTTTCAAGTATATAGCACATTGGTTAGACATTTCTATAGTTTATGAAACGATGCCCCTGATTCCTCTATCACCCGTCTGGCTCTACACACAGCCATTACATTGCTGCTGACTGCATTCCCCATGCCGTGCTCCCCATCCCCGTGACCACTCTCAACTACTTGTACTTCTTTAACCCTTCTCCCCTTTCTCCCAACCCTCCTCTCCTCTGGCCATCACCAGATTGTCACAGTCTGTTTTTGATTGGTTTGTTCTTTTTGCTCCTTAGATTCCACATGTAAGCGAAATCATATGGTATTTAGCTTTCTCTGTCTGACTTATGCTCAGCATACTAACCTCTGGGTTCATCCATGTCGTTGCAAATGGTAGGATTCCATCGTATATACAAACCATAATTTCTTTATCCAATCGTCTGTCGATGGGCATTTAGGTTGCTTCCATATCTTCCCTATTGTGAATAGTGTTGCCGTGTCTTTCCCTTTCTTTCAAAGTGTATTTTCCCTAACCCTTTAGTCCTTAGGGAAACTCCCATTGAAGTCTAGACATGTGATGTGGAGCCATTAAATGCCACATCTACCAATTTAAGATACTGGCCACACGTTGGGTTCCTGCCAGGATCAAGATAAGCAATGATTCTCGGTCCCTGCAGTTCAAGGCGGAATTACTGCAGTCATCATTGAGCCTGTATTAGGAGGACAAGCTTTTTGCAAAGAAAAGGATGCAGGCTGGCAAACCAAACGGGCCATTAACAGATGAGGTCTGCTGCTGTGGGTAAAGTACAAGGGCAGTGTGTTTTGTTTTGTTTCTTTAGCGAATGCGAAATGCTTCCCAAATGACTGCATGGTAGTATCGCTATTATGTATAAAAAATGGCCCTCATTCTTGAGTCCTTTCTTTTAAAATTGCATATTTACAGTCACAGTGCTTTCTGTCCTAGAGGGTTAATTGCCATTTCACCATTTTTTGTCTTTATTTTTTTTTTTGGTCTTTCCGTTTTAAAATGTTAATGTAACTAAATAGTATTTACTACTATAAGCTATTGATTTTAAGAAGGTATAAATTGTTTTGGTTTCCTCTCTCGATTGATGTTTTTATTTGCATATACATGGTAACTTCACAGCTTTTATCCAAAGAACATTATGTTGAAGGCAACTTAAGAAGAAGAAAATAACTCCTTTGGAATTGAGGTGAAGTGACTGCTGCATCTGAAGTACTGCTGGGAACTCCTATTTCTAATCTCTTTTTGTCCCCAGGTTAAGATTTCTTTTTCTACTCATCAAAGTTCCACGGTCCATGAGGCTTTGCTTTAGAGATTTTCTAGCTCCTTAACCTTTTGGCTCTAAATCTCATGAAACAGAAAGGGGGAAATGAGGATTTCCCCATAGAGTGAAAGAGAAAGTGGACAGTCATTTCTGTAACTCTCTCCAGCATCCTTTTGGGCCTGAGGTTAAGATTGGGTTTCTCAGATATCAGGCATTTACTTATCACCATGCACTCCTCTTAGATCCTGGCAGCAGCCCAAGGTTTGGGTGTCATCCCTTCGGACATTTGAGTCTTATGCAATCTCCGAGTGTGCTTAGAAGGGCAGAGGAATCAAGGCACAGTTCCTCCATCTCTGCATGGTCTAAAGCTTGTGACCAACCTCTCCTTCCTTCTCTCCCACTCCCCACCACCCCAAAAGTAACGTAATAGGAACACTCCCAGATTAACCCATTGTCGTTCAGCAGTTACAGGGAGCAGTGCCCTGTTCCTGCCCTGTGGCTGATGATTTGTGGTCTGTTTTAGTCTCACCTGTGCAAAGTATAACTTGGATACAAATTAAAAGGAAATTATAACTTTAGATAACTGATATTTTATAGGGGTAAGCCAGGTACCTGTCTTCAGTCAAAGACACTATGGAACAGTTTCATATTAAGCAAAACTGTATTTTCTTTTGAGTTTGACGTTTTCATTTAAAATTCTCTGATGCCTTTTTAAAGGCAGTTCTCTTGAGATGTGATTCACATACCATACCATTCACCCACTCAAAGTGTACAATTTGATGGATTTTAGTATATTCACAGAATTGTGCATCATCATCATCACAATTTTAGAATGCTTTCATTACCCCAGAAATAAACTCAGTGCTCCTTAGATATCCCAACTTCCCTATTCCCTCCCGCCCTAGGCAACCACTAATCTACTTTCTATCTCTATGGATTCGCCTATTCTGGACATTTCATACAAATGGAATTACACAAATGTGGTTCTTTGTGATTGGCTTCTTTGACTTAGCATGTTTTAAAGATTTATCCAAGTTGTAGCATGTGTCAGTACTTCACTCCTTTTTACGGCTGAATGGTATTTCATTGTATGCATGGACTTCATTTATTTATCCATCCATCAATTGATGGCTATTAGGGTTGTTTCTACTTTTTAGCAATCACAAACGGTGCTGCTGTGAGCATTCACGTATAAGTGTTTGTGTAGACCTGTGTTTTCATTTCTCTTAGCTTAGCTATCCACCCAGCAGTGGAATTGTTGAAACTTATGGTAACTCTACATTTAGCCATCTGAGGGACTGCCAGACTATTTTCCAAAGAGATGGTACCATTTTACAGTCCCCCAGCAGTGCAGGAGGGTCTTATGACTTTTTATCTTTATGCTGCAGGTGTCATGTCTTATTTCTTCAACTGGACTGACTGCAAATTCCATGGGGTCAAGAAATTGCTTTATATGTTTTTTAGGGGTGTATTCTCCATAGATTTCATATAGTTATGCACATTTTATTGTGTAATTGCTAGATACTTCACTTCTTGGGGCCTCAGTTTCCTCCATTAAAAGGGGGTGATTATAATATTTAATCTCTAAGAGTTGCTGTGAGTTTTAAATGAGATGATACATGTTAAATGTATAGGACAGCATATTCCATATAGTAAGTCTTCAATAAATGTATAGGACAGCATATTCCATATAGTAAGTCTTCAATAAATATTAGATACCACTACTGTTGTGGGCAATTTTTTTCTTATGGCACCTGAATTATTGACTGAATTTTTTCTCTAATATGAATTTTTTAAAGAATTTTGGCTAAGGTGGTGATATCTCAATTACTGTTTAAAAAATGAGTGTATAGAGAAATGTTAAGATGGCAGAAACTTTAGACCTGAGCGCTTGTATCTGTATGTACATTTACATAATACCACACTCCTCACTAAATTGGAGTGAGGAGAGTTGAGGGGAAAATATTTTTAGATTTTCCTGTCTTGCAAACTCGTACTGGCTAGAATCGCCACAGTTTGCCTGTCAAGTTCCTCAAGAATAAAGAGATCTCTCTCCCCAGTAGCAAAAGAGTCTCAGACTTTTTTTTTTCCCCAGGGGTGATCCTTGAACTGGGAGTTCTGAATCCCAGGGTGTCAGGAGGGTGCTGGCTGAAAGGGGGAGTGTAGGTGGTCGTTGGGAGCCACTGGGTGGAAGCACCTTACTCAGCCATGCGGCACACTGTGAACGGAACTACTCATTTCACTCCCAGCAAGCACTGCTCAGTTACGCCACTAGGGGTGGGGGTGGGGGGTTCATTCATTCTTCAGGCGTTTGCTAAGTCATTATTTTATGCCAGATGCCAGAGATGGGCGGGAGTGAGCGTGCTGGGAGCGGGAGGGAGCTGTCACATTTGAAGGCGAATGAATGGAGCTCGGTGTACACGGAGCTGAGTGCAGTGAGTGACTTGTGGAGTCCTTGCTTGGTGAGTAGTTACTGCTGTAAATGACTAAGTGAGACTCCGGGTGACCTCTCCGTGCGCACCCTCAACTGCTCCCTCCCTCCCTGAGCTCACTGAGTCTTCCCATACTTGTTTTCTCTTCGTTCCTAGCCCGTCCCATCCTTGATCCCAACTTGGGGACTTTGCACCTATTCTTCCTGTGCCTGGGAAACTTGCCCCAGACTTTCACAGAGTTGGTTCCTCCTCACCACTTCCTCAGAGTACCTTCTCCCAAGCCCCATCACACTCGAGTTCATTAACCTCGTAGATTTCCTGTGAGCACTTACTCTCTAGGATGAACTTGTGCTTTTCCTTGTGTTTATTGGCTGTCTCTCCCTTCCACATCAGGTGTAAAACCTTGAGAACAGGAGTCTTGTTTAGCTTGTTCACTGTGGCCTTTCCAATGCCTGGACCACAGCAAGTGTTTAATAAATCATCATTGTTCAATGGATGATAGGATTTGTACACAGAGGAACAAACTGGAAAACAGGAGACGTCTCATAAACTCCGTGGAGTAGCAATAATCAACCAACTGGAAATCATTGGATTCTTCCTTATTCGGAAGGTCAAATACCACTTAAAATAGATGATGGTGGTGCCGGTGATAGCCAACAGTGTTAAGTACCATTCAAAGCAGTGAACTAAGTACTTACACACATTAATTCATTTAATCCTCACAATAACTCTCTGAGGCTCGTGCAGTCATTCCCATTTCACACGTGGGGAAAACTGTGATACAGAGAGAGTTAATATCTTGCCCAAAGTCACAGCTAGCAAATGGAGGAGCAGGGATTTGAACCTAAACCATCTGATTCCACACCCATCTGAATCACTTGGCCATGTCAAAGCGACCATTGCAATATAACAGAAAAGGACACTTGGGTTCAGTTTCAGAGCCCCGTCCATGCTAGTGTCCGAGAGAGAACGTGTGTGTGTGTGGTGAGGCGAGCATTTGGACAAGGATCCAGAGACCCACTTCTGCTCACTCTGGAGGGACCAGTGAGAGGCCTTGTCCACTCCAGATGGCTGTGTTTTGCAGGGAGTATCTCGGTTCCGAAGCAAGGGACTTGACTCTGGCCTTAGACCATCTCTAGGTTCTCCCCAGGATAAGTGCTTAAGCACCAAAAAAGTAAAGTCATTGAAAGTTACTTTACCGCCCCAGGCCTCAGCTGAGGAGCCATGAGTAGAAGTGCTCGCTTTCCCTCGCACGCTTGCACGTGCCCAAGAGAGGACTCGTAAGGGTCCCCCCTAAACTGGCAGTGCTTGTTCCCTTCAAGAGTGGAGGTAAGGAGGGAGATTTCACTTTGTATTTATACACCTCTCTATTGTTCGAATTTTTTTCAAAGTCCTACTTCTATAGTATTCAAAACAACATAAAGGTAAACAATTAAAGTGATTTGTAGTTAGGTTACCAGTAGCTTACCGTACGAATGGGTGTTTCAGAAGGGAAGGATCTGGAGAGTACTTGGAATGCTTGTTTTCAAGTATTTGAACCATTTCCCCTATCTGGCTTAGTATTACCTATTCCACCTGGGGAAGTGCGTTGGTTTAGCAAGGAGAATCTTCAGCCAGAGCAAGACATTCAAAGGAAGTTGGTTGCTGACTTTAGCTACCTGAAGGGCTGTCAGGGGAAGAGGAATAGGCTTCTTGGAGCTCCAGAGTAGAAGTACCGGCAGCAAGTAGCATCAGTAGGACAGTGGCTTCCCAGCCCAGGACACACTTCCCAGCCCAGGTAAACAGTGGACAGTCTTCCCAGAAACTAGTTACTGTTGCCATGTCAAAGCCCTCTTGATTTTTATGTAGTTATTTTATATCTGGCACCCCTCTGAACATTTTAACTTTTCCACTAGTTTTTCAGTTGATTCCTATGATTTCTGCAGGCAGATATCCTGTATATTTCTTACCAACATTACACCTCATTTCGTTTTCTTGGCTTAATGAATTTTCAGAACAATGTTAAGTAATGGCAAATTAAAAATGTAGTCCTGTGCACCTGTGTTGTGACAGAATGTTTCATCTTCCATGGGCCCCTACTTGTGCTTTAGCATTAACATGTCTCTTCCTAGATAAACAGAGGTCTCTGTCCCCTCAGGGGATAAGGACTCTTATGTTCAATTTTCTATTTACATTTAAGATTTATGTACATTGGCACATTGGAACCATTATTCCAGAATGTATACACATGTGTATTGTGGGTCAGAGAAGTTTTAAAGTTTTTGGTGAAATATCCAGAGCGTGCTATCTAAATATTTTTGTGATTATTTTAAAGCTGTATTTTTAATATGCATTTCCTTTTAATACGGTTTTTACATTATATGAAAAGTCTCAATTGGTGGAAGCGATGTGTCATAATTTTGTTATTTCCTTGTCTGTATGAGCACCGTATTTTTACAGTGACATCATAATCAGTACCTTTTGTCGAATGCCTCATATGTGCCAGGCACTGTACTCGGCATTTTATCTCATTAATCTTCACAGCAGGTCATTAGAGTATTATAATTTTAATTTTGTTGCGGGGAAAATGGAAGCTTACAACATTTTAAACTTGCCCAAGTTCACATAGTCAGCAGATGCCTGCCACCTGGGTTTTCCAGAGTCTGTCTAACTGGCACTTCTCCAGGATGACCTTTGCCTGAGTAACGAGCATTTACTCTCAGACCACTGAGGTTTGTTCAAGAGGGCGCCTTTTAGAAGAACTGCCACTCTCAAGCTGGAATAACTGGAAACTCTCTGTATTTCAAATTGGTAAAAGAGGAGGGCAGTTGTGGCCCGAGTTCAGACTCCCCAAAATCCCTCAGCAGAATGGAGGCACTTCACCTCCCAGCCTAGGGACACCGGACTCCTGGTGCATCCGTTCGTTCGTGGCTGCGTGGAGCTCTGGGGCTGCAGAGCGTAGAATGTTTGAATCCCCCGTGGTTTTGAGAGCCTTAGTGATGCTCACATTTTCCCCAAACTTTGGGTCCATCAGATATTCGTCATGCTATTTTTCCATGCCTGGGGCTCAGGTGTCCTGACACATGTCACGGCAGAGGGTGGTCATGGGTGCCAGGGCCGTAAGGACAGGACTTCACAAGGTGGGGGGGTGGTCAGGTTTGCCGCTATCTCTAGAGCCTGCGCTTGGGACTCCAGTTAGTCTACCAAGTACACCTGGACATGTCCCAGGGAATCTTAGACCAACTGCTGTTTTTCTCAGGGCTTGGGAGGGATTTGGTGAGTACAAGAGTCACCGAGACCTAGAGGATGTCGTGGAGAAGGAAACTATTTTCTGACCCCTCCGGCCGTGAGGGAAGCAGTCCACCAGGACCTGGCCCTCCAGGTTGCAGAAGTTGAAGCTCCCTAGTCTCTTTTGTCCCATCTATGTGGACAGGGTGGCGGAGCAACGTTTTGGCTGTAGATACACGATATCTGGCATGAAGAAATAAGACCTGCTGGCCAGATCAGCCTCAGAGAGCTTTATTCTTTGTTTTCACACAAAGAAAACTTCAAGGGAGATGCAGTGTGATTGCCAGGAATTATTTGTGAGGAAGTAGCTCAAGGGACTTGATTCTTAATGCTAAAATGGGCTCTAATCCTTGTTTCCTTTTTGGTATGGGATTAGAAGAATGTAGGGCAGGATTAGAATTGGCCATCAACAACACCCAGGACAAATATATGCCCCAGGAACTTCGGAGCGGGCATAACGAGGTGGGAAGGGTTGACGGGAAGGGTTGACGCTGTAGCAGGAGCTGTTTTTTTCAGTCTTTACTGCTTGCAGCACTTTCTGATTTGTCAGTTCTGCGTCTCTCTTCCCCTACCAAAAGGTGACGAATTTAAAGTCAGTGAATTTAAATAAATTTCGTGTAGTAGCAAAAAAGAAAATATTTGTCCCCAGTAATCAAGAAATTTAAATATAGCAAAATATATCATTTTCTGCTGACACATTAACAAAGATTAAAATAAACAAACTGCAAGGCGTTATTTTATCAGTTAGTATGTTAATTTTGAGAGTCATGTAAAGTACTGGTGAGAATGTAAATTGTGCTTTTGGAAAATAATCGTCAGAATTTATCAAGAACTCAGAACGTTTATGCTCTTCATCCGTTCATTCCATACCCAGAAAGCTCTCCTAACAATAATTTGTGCAAAGAAGCCCTGGGCATAAAGACGTTCACTGACACATTATTTTTAGAGCATTTTTCCTATTATAAAAAAATAATATGGACTCAATGCAGAAAGCTTAGGAGACAATTAAGGATTAATCATCATCATCTTACTGAACACAAATTACATTTTGGTATAAGCTCTTCTCATTTTTCCTATGCACATATACTTTTTTAAAAAGAGTTGTTGCATGCCCTTTCCCCACCTTAGCCATGTACCTTGGCATTTCCTCCCTGTGTTGTACTTACTGGGGAAATTCTAACCCTAGTTGAAACCAGCTCTTTTCCTTCCTGACTTGTGCCTGGACAGCCAGGCACATGGCTGTCCGAGCTGCCTGGTTTTACTTTAAATTCATAGTCACAGTCTATGGCCATGCTACCCTGAACAAGCCTGATCCCGTCTGATCTCGGAAGCTAAACAGGGTTGGGCCTGGTTAGTCCTTGGATGGGAGACCACCTAGGAAGACCAGGCGCTGTAGGCATAAAAATAAAAAATAAGGGCTTGTAAGCTGAAAAGGTCCTTGCAGGCTGTGAGGTCAACCAAGGGTTGCCTCACCTTAAAAAAGTAAATAAATAACAATAAATAAATAAATAAATAAATAAATAAATTCATAGTCACAAACCTCTAATTAGCCCTCGATACTGTCCAGAAATGCTAAAACATCTCTACAGTAAATTCATTTTCCCAGTCTTTGGAAAAATATTCAATACCTTCTTTCTTTAAACCTTCCATGTACAGCACCACTCTGCCTACTTTTAGCCGATGACCTCATCTCCAACAAGGAAGCCCCTCACCTCTGTCACCAAATCTTTAAGTTCACCAGTCTCCTCCTCCCTTCTTCCCACTGGGTGCCATGTAGCGCCCTGCTATTTGTTCACTCCTGGTGCTTAGTACAGCGACTGGCAAACAGTGGTTACTCAACAAATGTTAGAATGAAAGAATGAATGGATGAATATGTAGCTTCCCATGTCATTATTTCTAATGAGTACATAGTATTCCATTGTACACACGTAACCTAATTTACTTACTACTGCTCTATTATTGGATATATTCCCAATTTTTCATCACGCTAAAACATGGGGAATAATCTAAATGGCTATTAAGACAATTGGCGACTAAACTATAGACTATTATGCTAGCATTTAAAATCCTAGGAAGCATTTTTATTAACCTGGGGCAATGAGCTTGTTAACTGAAAAACATACTACGAAATTATGTATATATAGCATCATGTTAACTATGTAAAAGTGCAGAGAAAAAGCTAGTAGGAAATAACTGAAAATATTAATCAAGCATTTCAAGTTGGCAGGAATACTGATGATTTTTCTTCTTGAAATTTTTAAGTACGCAAATAAAACATGATATTTTCTTCTTGATACTTTTCTGTGTTTTCCAAGTTTACTGCAGTAAGTTGTGTGTGTGCGTGTGTGTTTATAATCAGGAATATAATTCTTAAACATTTGAGAATACATCTTGACACATCAGATTACTGAAGATCATCAAAAGTATAATTATGAACCATTGTGCTCTAGAGAACCACCTACTCTTTGATACACACTTGCTAATGACAACAGTTAGCCTTTGAACCCTTCCAGGTCTGTTTGTTACCTGGTTTTAGAAAGGTTGGCAAGCGTGGTGGATACATTCGTGTGGAGAGGTGCATTATGGAGACTGGGGCTTACCAGATGGTGATTTGGGGGTGAGAACATCTCACAGATATACCGAGGGTTGGAAAGACTTCACAGTTGCTCTTCACATCTGTTTTTGGAGCTTGAGGGAGACTCATGTGGCCTGAGGGATTGTCACAGGCTTTCACTCAATTTAAGACATTGGTTAAACCCAAGACCGTTTTGGGAGTCCACGCGGTCAAAACTATCTTCTTAATAAGACTAATAGGGTGTTATTTGCCTTTTTCGCTCTTAGCCCCTCACGAGTGCACAGTGGAGTTGTCCAGATGCCATATGACTTACAGCAGATTGTAGAAGCAGGTCGGAGGATCCAGCCGTCTTTTACGAAGCTGGTCATTAAAGAGAGTTGCAAAAATATTTTTTTAAAAAAGCCACTAAATCTTATTTTTTTTCTATTGGAAAATATAGTTACATTTCATTAAAATGCTATTTATGTTAACATATAATGGGTTTATTGTTATTTTCATGAATTAACTTTTTTTAAATTTCTCTGTTTAACTATTTCTAATATAGTAACTATCAATAGGTATTTACCCACCACACTCTTTGGTGTCCTCAGTTTTTAGGAGTGTGAAGGAGTCCTGAGATCACAAAGTCTGGAAACTCCCAGTTAAGGAAACAGGAAGAGAACTGGCTTTATGGTGGATTGATTATGGCTTAGTAAAGAGACTGGTTGAACAAAGAGAAAGAACAAAGCCCGTGTGGGGGGTGCGGAATATTAGACCTAGTGGAATAGGTAGGTATTAGAAGTCCTTGAAATTACATTAAATTTTTCTTTTCCCCTGCTTCCTTCTCCCTTCCTCCCTCCCTCTTCCCTTCTTTTTTCTCTCCTTTTTCAGAGATCATGCATGATGTGATAAAGAAGGTAAAGAAGAAGGGGGAGTGGAAGGTAAGTAGACGAGTACAGTTAATGGCCGTAAAGGTGAATTAATATAGAAAATGCAACAGTGGGGGGGTGGAGTTGGGGAAAGGTGTACAGGCAGAAAGGTGTACAGGCAGGGAGTGGGGACCTTGGTTGTGTCTAGAGAGGACAAAAAAAAAGGGTAATCTGCTCTGTCTCTCCTTTTACTGGATCCTCGTTAAGATATGCCCTGGTCCTAACACTTAACCTGTAAGATCATCTAAGATCACCTGGTGCGGCATTTTGGCAGTGGAACTTTATTCAGACGAAATCTTACCTGGATCCCGTTATATTGAGAGAGTAGGGGAAGGCGAAATCCTGCTTGCTGCGGGAGGGAAAGGAGATCCTTCTGGCGCCTCCGGCAGTGCTAAAGCATCTCCACGGAGCCCACCGAGCTGTGAAAAGCACTCATCGGTCTGTCCCCATCTGTCTGTACCTACATAAGACAAAGGAAGTTACGCGTTCAGCCCTGGAACTTTGAGGGCAATGCTGGATGTGTCACGTATAATGTCCATGAAACAAGCCTTTAGGCCAGTCACACCGATCACCGCCTCGGTTCCTGGAATGGGTGACGCAAAGAGTGGGGAGGCATGCTGTCCTCCGTCAGTGTTCGAGGGGTCCCGTGGTCGTCTGGGGCTGGGCGTTACACTGTCCAGGAGAGCATGCGGTTTTACTTGAACTTCTCTGTGTGTTATAGAAGGGTTTATTCCAACCATTGTTGCCCCCAAGTTTTCCTGCAGTTAAGAGCCCACACATTTTCAAGGTTATCGGTCCTAGGAACAGCAGAGGTGACTGGCACAGGGGGATTTTGAAGTCTCGCCCTGGCCAGCGCGTCCTCCTCCTACAGCCAGGCCGTCTGGTGGGAACTCATCATCCCCATCTTCGTGGACGTGTGAAATTTAAACGAATCTCAAGGAAGCTGCCTCGGGAAACGAAAACCGATGGGCCCTCATACTGCAGCACAGCGCTCTCTGGTCCATGTAGGACTAGATGCTGTCACCTCGGTTTATATCATTACAGAAGGAGAAGAGAGCTGGCCTCTTTTAACTGCCGGCTTCCTCTCTCTGCTGTGAGCTGAATGGCGCTGGGAAAGGTTAGCTGAGAGATTGGAGGTGTGAAGCTTTTAGACTGGGATGGCACGTTCTCGTTCCTCCCTTGGGACTGAAGTACTTTACTCCCAGATGATGCACGTGCTGCTGAAGGTGTGTCTCGATGACACAACAACAAAGTCCTCACCTTCCGGACCGTACATGGGGCACAAGTGTCCATTCTCCCTTTAAGATAAAGCTATACCCTGAAAAAATACTCTTCAATACAGTTTTCTCTGAGTGTGGGTGCTATAGATTTTTTTTGTCTTTTTTCTTTTTATGAGTAATTTTATTTATTGTAAAAAATGAAAACTTAAAAATTTTTAAGTTGATAAAGTTAAGTCAGTGAGAGCAAACTCTTAATTCCTAGAAGATTAGATTTGGGTGTGGGAGATAAAAACTAGCACGCATGTCAGCAAACTTTCGGCCCATAGGAAATACCCGTAACTCAGTATTCTGTACTTCTGGGGTTCTTTCTGAAGTCTGACACGGTGAGCTGCTGCGAGCGTCAGAGCAGATGCCATACAGGCAGTAAGCTGGCGTCTTTGCTTCCAGGTGCTGGTGGTCGATCAGCTGAGCATGCGGATGCTCTCCTCCTGCTGTAAGATGACGGACATCATGACCGAGGGAATAACAAGTGAGCACAGCATTCCCTCTCTGCCCTCGAGTGACCCGCAAGCCTTCCCTTTGGCTGGGCTTTCCTCCTCTCTATTCATTATTATCTTGCTTGACTCTAGATTCTTCCGACAACCTAGGTGATCAGACTGAGTTTCTGAGAGAGACCCAAGTCTTCTTGTTCATTACTAAATCCCTAGCTCCATACTATAACTAATCTCTAACTCCAAACTCATTAAATGTTTGTGCAAGGATGCCAGAAAGGTTAAATCAAAAAAATAAAGCAGGCCATCCAATAGAAAAAATGGGCAAAGGACCAGAACAGGCACTTAACAAAGGAAGAAATCTAAATGCCCAACAAATACATGAAAAATTGCCCACCTGCGTTAGTGGTCAGAAAAATGCAATTAAAACCAGAGTGAGGTACTGCTTGCTATACACTCACCAAATTGGAATATTTAAACTCCGATAATGCCAAGTGACAGAGAAGACGTAGAAAAATGTGCAACAGAGGGTCCGTTGGTACAGCTACTTTGAAAAACACTTGGCAGTGTCTAGTAGGGCTGAAGGTGCACGTGTCCTATGAACTAGCAAGTCTGTGGTTAATGTGTGTCTTAGGTAACCTCAGGCGTGTGTGCCCAGGATGCACATGCAGGAATGCTCCCAGGGCATCATTCATAGTAGCCCTAAATTGAAAACACCCACAAAACATCCATCAAGAGTGGAATGATAAAGTAAATTATGGTAGAGTCACACAGCAGAATACTAGATGGCAATGAAAATGAATGACCTCTGACTGCTCACAATAACGTGAACGAGTCTGATAAACGTGTTGATGAGCAAAAGAAGCAAGATACAAAAAAGTACTTACAGTAAACTTTAATTTATATAAAGTTCAAATCCAGGCAGAACTAAGCTATACTGTTTTGAAGGTAAAACTACAAAGAGAAATGATTATTCATGTCAAGATGGTGGTTCTCTTTTTAAGAAAGGAGGCACTTGATGGGGGAGGAGGGTGGATGGGGCTGGGGTGAGGGCGCCTCACAGTGCCGCTGGGTTCTGCTTCCTAACTGGGTGGTGCTTATACAGACATTTGCCTTGTATTATTTGCATATTGATGTTTTGCCCACTCTTTGGAATGTGTGTTGTAATTTCACAATAAATAGATTTTTTTTTTTTTTTTAAGTTAAAGTCACCTGCTCAAGTTTCCTAGCCAGTGTCACACCTGAGACTAGGACTCGGACCTGGCTCCTGTCCCAAGCTCTCATTCACACTGTGTGCACTCACTCTCGTACCCAGGGCCTCCTTTCAAGAGGGATCACGTATTTTAACCTTTGAAACAGCATTGATTGAAAAGCAGTCTCTTTTGAGGTATTATTTCAAACAAGGAAGTTAACTTTTGGTTTTCTTTTGAAAAAATGTTGGGTGGAATATTCCTGTCGCAGTGCAGTTCCCACTTTTTTCCCCTGCAGACAACTTTATGTGATATGTGGCTCACACAGTGTGGCTGGTCTCCGTCAAAGTTACTAGCATACTACAGTTATGGGAGGAAAACCAGAGGGTGATTTTCATTAAGCTAAATGAATTTCATGTAAAGGTTTGTTCTTCAGTCTAAGATTATGTCTTTCCCATTATTTGGTGTTAAAATGTTTTTAAACTGTGAAATTATGGTGGTAATATATTGTAGATTTTCTGTTGATTAAATTCTACATGAAATACATATACATATTTTTATTATATATAATAATTTAGGGGGTGCAGTGACAACTCGACTCCCTAATTTTAAAGAGCACATTTCCAAATCCAGTTTATCACCAGAAACATAGTCCTGAAAATGGGAGTGCATAATTTTTGTGTGACTTTTTGTCATTCGGCGAATCAAGGCTTGCCCCTGCTTGTTTTGAGCTTACAAAGTTATTTTCTTCGTCAAATTTTTTGTTTTTAATATTTTTTTTAAGTTTTCTTTTTAGGCGAGGCAACCCTTGATTGACCTCACAGATTGCAAAGAACTTGTCAGCTTACAATCTCTCATTTTTATTTTTTACGCCTACAGCACCTGGTCTTCCTAGGTGGTCTCCCATCCAAGTATTAGCCAGGCCTGACCCTGCTTAGCTTTTCGTCGAATTTTTTAAATGGTTTTTCCCTATCAAAGCAAAAAATGCACAAAGTTAAAGCGGACAGAAAGCCAAATGGAGCTAAGAAGCTTCTGACAAAGAAGCAGCAGCTCCCTGCCCTACTCCCTTCCCTCTTGTCCCCCAGGACCCATCACCCCAGAAATAGCCACTCTGCTCTTCTGGTTGTCTTTTTGATATTTCTAAATAAGTACTTATACTATTATCTCTTGATTCATCGATGTTAGATGTTATCCAATGACTTCCTGTAGTAAATGAGGGTTCAGCTCTCCCCTAGCTTTTCCCTCCCCCAAGAGTGGCTTTTAAAAAAGGTCCTTACTTGGCAAAATTTAAAAGTTAGCAACCCTGTGTTGGGGGAAGTATTATTGACTTATGAAATTCAAAAACCTATAACCACTGGTAAAGTGAAAGATTTTGGGGCGAGAAGTCTTTATAAATGTTACAAGGGACACTTCTAAAGCGATGCTTTCATTTCCTTGAATCACGCGCATAGGAGGAGCGGCAGCGTAGTTCTGCCCTCTCTGTACCAGAGGACAGCACAGCATACGTAACCATCCTGAGCTCTATCTATCAGGTGACTCGTAAGACAGCGACTATCCCAAAGCTTTTCTTTCCAGGCGAAGTAGCTGACGTAACCGTTAAAGAAATAAGTAAACCAAAACCCCTGGTTGGCTTTAACAAATACAATGTTTAGTCTTTGAACCGAGAATTGACAGGGACAGTATTATATAGAGGGTGTATTTGGAATGACCTTGTTTGAGATACAGAAGAAAATGATAAAACTATCTCATGGTTGATAAATAAACTCAACATGGAAATTCTAAAGGAACTGGGAATATTTAGGACAGATGAGAAAAAAACGAAAGAAGAGGCAAAAGACTGTTCTTGACAGAATGAGGTAGCATTTTCCATTTTCAAATAGAGCAGATCAAGGAATTTACTTAAATAGAAATGGGAAGTGGGAACTATTTAGTGTGAGATGGTTTTAGGTTTTCTAACACCTTAAACATATGACAGTGGAATGTGGTAACTCCAAAGAAGGGACAAGTGACTCCCGCCCACCCCCCCAATAAATTTTTATCTGCGACAGTCTGGCAGTGGCCTGTATCTATCGCTTCCAGTTTTATGATCACCAGTTGTGTTTTCTTACTTACTGTGGACTGCTATTTTGTTGTCTAGTTGTGGAAGACATCAACAAGTGCAGGGAACCACTGCCCAGCCTGGAGGCTGTGTATCTCATCACTCCATCCGAGAAGGTAAATCCTCCCCCAGCGGAGCTTTAGCCAAGTGTTACCCGTGCTGGCTTAGCCTCTGCGTAGCGCAGAGCGTCTGCCGTTTCTAGGTTAAGCATTGAACACGCTGCTCTGTTGAAGCACGCAGTCCGCAACGGAGAAGGAGCGTGCATTGAGGGGTGAAGAGAGCCTTAAGCTTTCTGAAATGACCCTGTCCAGAAAGCCCGCGCCGGGTCATTCTAGTTTCCCCCTTACACGCCCTCTCTGGGCAGGAGATCTCCTTTATCTAGTTAGGGATTCACCTTCCAAACTCTGGTATTTTTTGGTTTCAGGTTTATTTCATTTCATCAGTATCTAGTCAGTGTTCATTTTTACATGTCTTATTATTTGGGACAATTGGTTCAAATAAGCACCCAGACAAAGTCCACCTTCTTGCTTTTGATTGATAGTTGTCTTAGGTCTCTCAATCCACATAAACTCCCTTCAGTTTCTACACTTTCTTTTCATTTTTAAAAATTGGCAAAAAAAAACAAACAAACAAACAAAAAAAAACTGGCTTACATATGAGTTTCTGAAGATGCAGCAAAATTGCCAGAACTTCATCAACGTGAATCTCCTGGAAAGTTTCTAACCAGTTTCCTCTTCTGTGGGTCTCTTCTTAGGACCCCAACTTACTATGGCTCCAAAGAACTGACACTATCAGTCTGGAATGAGCTAAGAAGCCTTTTGTTCATCTAAATCCTAAAATAATCTTAATTTCAAATCCTCAGAACTCAGTTATGGCTGAGCATGAGTTAGAATTATACATTCAAAGTCCTCTGCTATTTTGTGCATGTAGTTTGAAAGCCCGGTCCAGATATAGGTCCCATTCGGTTCTAGAGTTAGATTCATTTCCCTCTTTTTCTCTCTCCAGTCTGTCCGTTCTCTCATCAATGACTTCAAGGACCCACCGACTGCTAAGTACCGGGCTGCCCACGTCTTCTTCACCGACTGTAAGTATGGCCGTCGCATGTCGGATGTCGGATGTCGGCTGCCGCTCCGCCCGGCCCACTTAGCATTTCTGCACAGCAGGGCCGGACCGAAACCAAGCCAGAGCAACAGGAAGGAAATGTGTTGTTGCCGATTTGTCCTGATCTTTTCTTTTCAGAAGAAAAATTGCATGAGACAAAAATAGGTACACACAGATACAAACCTACTAGGTTGTGTGGTCTTCTTAATGGAAAATGTCACCTCTTAGGGCCAGGGGGTTTAGTGCTGAGAATTTCCTGATGCTGGCCTTGGTATGCCACCATATAGACTGCCGGATACTGCTATAAACAGTGGTGTCTTTCCATCTGTTTTTTAACTACGAAGGTATTCCATCTGGTGGTCTTTGTATCAGATAGAACGGCATCCTTGTTCTAAAATCATTATTTCAAGGAGGTTGTGTGCACGTGGCCTAGTGCGTAAGCGTCTTGGTCACCTTTGTTAGTAGCAGTGAGAGAGTCGTGGGGCCAATGAGTGTGTAGTAATAACGATTTCCCAGTGTTCTTCTCTCTAGGAAAATCCCACAAAACTCACCACTGAGAAAATGGGGAAAGGTTCTTGCAAAGAATAATTTTTTACTATTTGAACGTGGGTAGACGGCATAGTAATAATGAACCAGTAACACATTTCTGGGACCCTGCAGCCATTATGTGGCCCAAGAGACTCATGGGAAATCGTGGTTCCCCGCCAACTGCTTTCCTGAGCAGCCGGGTCCTTAGAGGATCCAGGGGAAGTCCTGCATCGCATTTCCTAGTGATTTTATTTTCCTTTGTTTTTCATAAGCATGTCAGTGTGTGCTGTTTGTTTATATTACAGCCTTTTCCTAACCCTTTTACAATCTCTTCTGGCGTTTTTTTCTTCTCCCGGATATTAGAATCTCAGTATCTCAGTCTTTATTGCCAGTTGTTCCTTTATTCTGAATTAGGGCCTTGTAGGTGATTTTATATTCCTTTTATACCCTAGAATTAGTGGGTATTTTAGGATGGGATGAACTCTGTATTTGCCTTTTTAAAAATCCTAATAAATAAGAATCCACCGGACATGTGTGCCTGTTGAAATGGACCAGCAAATGGATGAGAAAACCCACTGTCTTCTGTCATTCCCGCAGCGTGTCCAGATGCCCTGTTTAACGAGCTGGTGAAATCTCGAGCGGCCAAAGTCATCAAAACCCTGACGGAAATCAACATTGCATTTCTCCCCTACGAATCCCAGGTGAGGCTGAGCAGGGGCGCGTAGGACTCCTGCATCCTACTCACTCTGGCAGGAGCTCTGGCAGGGTCTGAGAGGGTGGGGGAAGGGCGCGAGAAAGACAGCGAGGGAGGGAGGATAATGAATCCTGAATTGCCGAATGAGCTGTTGTAAGTGGATGTTTATGTAATGGAAAGAGACGGTATTCCTTAGAGTCTGCCCGGCCCTCAGCTTACTCTTCAGTTATTTCTGACTGTTTTTCAGCCATCGTGCCTTTCTTTGTGTGCATGTCTCCTTGCTCACGGTGTTCACTCTGATTGGCTGACTCCTGAATAACCAAAGGCAGCCAATCCAGAAGGAGCATGAAAGGCGAGATGGGAAGGGATCAGACAACACCCATCTGCTGTGAAGGAGACTGTTTTCATGTAGAGATAACCTCAGCCTGTCCTGTGCTGAGAGAACAGATGGCAGCCTTCGTCATTAGCCGTTAACACTTTGTAGGCCAGATGCTATGGCAGCAAACCTCTCCCCCTGGAAAAAAAACAAAGTTGTTACACCAGCAAAGGTGATGCTGAGAGAGAGTGTACAAAATTTATATCTTAGTATCTTAAGATCTGTTAAAATGTCCTCTCCTAACAAAGAAACAAAAGTAATGGGATTTTTATGCATTTTCTAGAGATAAAAAATGATTGTGGCATATTGGATCTTTATAGAGCAGCTTCTAGACACCAGAGAGTGATCTATTCTTCAGTAAGGAAGGATGGGAAAAATGCAGTGTGAACGTTTAAAGACAGTTTCTTTCCCGTCTCACTTGGACTAAAGCCTGTTCCCATCTTGAGGGTGGAATTTTTTTTTTCTTTATAGGATCCCCGTCACCACCCAGTTTGAACAAAATCTAACTTTAGCATATCCAGCTACATTATATTTTATATATTTTTAAAAAGTAATAAACTTTTTTTTTTTAACCTATTTTCTAGATGATCAGGGTAGTTTTCATAAATGAGATTCTGAGAGAATACTGGTAGTTGGTAGACTAGGTAGTTTAAGAGGAAATCTTAAACTTCCAAAACTCTCCAAAGAAAAAGAAAAAAAAAATACTTACAACATACTCTTAGGTAAGGAAGTTATTAAATCACAAAGCTCCATTATTTGCTGACATTCGCAGCACAATTTCTAGCTCTTCCCTTATTTATTTAAATGTATAATGAATGGCCTGTGGGGTCTGACACTAACCTCCTCCACTGCTCTCCTCCTGGCCTCATCGTTTCTCAGACCCCGCCTGCCCCAGGGCCTTGGCGCCAGCACCAGTCCCTCCAGTGGCAGGTCCCCTGTTGGTGAGAAACTCCTCACCTCCTTCAAGCCCTTGCTCAGACGTCCCCTTTTCCGGGAGGCCTTGTCCTCCCTGTCCAGCCCTTCCAGGTGTTCTTTCCCTGCTTCATTATAGTCTCATACACTTACCAATGTCTCACATGCCATAAAACTTTTCACTATGTTGATTATTTATTATCTGCCTTCCATTCACACACTTCTCAAGGACGGTCATGTTTTGGTCGTTCACAGTTCCCAAGCGTTTCGCACTCGCTTGGCACAGCAGACACCCAGCACGTTTGTAGAGTAAACGTGTCCCGTAGACTCACTACCAGGGCTAGAGAAAAATCTGACAGTTTGTATATATTTTCCCTCCACCTCAGGTGTATTCCCTGGACTCTGCTGACTCTTTCCAGAGCTTCTATAGTCCCCACAAGGCTCAGATGAAGAATCCTATACTGGAGCGCCTGGCAGAGCAGATCGCGACTCTGTGTGCCACCCTGAAGGAGTACCCAGCTGTGCGGTACCGGGGGTAAGACAGCGTGCCAGTCCACCTTCCGTGGCCTCCCGTGTGTCTCCCGAGTGAGGAACTGTCCCCGACTCTCCCTCTGGCCTTACAATTCCTCCGACAGTTGTCTCAAGAAGGTCAAGATTTGAGCGTCTCACATTTATAATTATTCTTCCAGTGGTGTTGTCATTTTCTAAATTATATTGTAAAGTATAATGATACATACAGAAAAGAGGGAAAAAAATATAGTCAGTTATTGAATAACTAACATGCAAACCCCTAGTAACTGCAACCCAGGTTTCCTATAGTTTTTTTTTTTTTTATCTCTTTCTAACCTTTAAAACATATTTGCAGAGATGTTTCAGAGTAAGATAAAATACAAAGAGAATAATTCTTTAAAGCAACGGTCCCCAACCTTTTTGGCTCCAGGGACCAGCGCTCCTATGAGAATCTGATGCCCGATGATCTGAGATGGAGCTGAGGCGGTGATGCTGGCACTAGGGAGCAGCTGCACATACAGATGCAGCTTCGCTCTTGCCCGCCGCTCACCCCCTGCTATGCGGCCAGTTCTCAACAGGCCACAGAGCAGCACGGGGGTTGGAGACCCCCGCTTTAAAGGACGCATTCCTCAGGTTTTATAATCATTCACTTACCACTTACTGCTGTGTGCTAAGTGCTGGAGAGATTTAACCTGAGGACAAAGCCCTTGCCCTTAGAAGCCCCTGGCCTGGAAAGGCAGGTAAGACACCAGCATCGGTGTCCATAAGCCATGCACATCTACAGCGTGGGCCCATGAGACGAGTGCCTTAGGGCAAGGGCTTGGGCATCCAGGGTAGGGAGCGGGCCCTTCAGGCTGAGAGGATCAGGAACAGCTTCAGACTAGAGGTGAACTAGGTCTTGAAGGACAGATTTGGATTGCAGTAGACTACTGAGGAGCAGAGGGCATTTGTGTGGACAGATGGCTCTTGCTGTCGGTCTGAGCAGAGGTGTGGAGTTGGGAAGACAAAGGGCAGGTCCGAGGGGGATTGGCGGTTCAGCACAGTATGTGTAGGGCAGGGGGCGAGATGAGGCCGTTTCCGGAGGCCTCAGATGCCAGCTCTGGGGTTATGTCCTTCAGTGGCTGTCACTGGGAGGAGTGAATGCAGCGCTATAGGAGCATGAGGATGGGAATGTGAGCAAGAGTCAGGTGAGGAGAAACCGGAAGGGCGAGGCCACTGCAAGAGCCGAGGGTCTGGGCTTGGAGCACCGTGGATCAGTGTCCACCCATCCTTATTGCCTCACTGTCTGCGGGACGTGTAGCCACAGAAATCCCTCTGTCTGCCCCAGAATCTGGCCTCCCTCCGCTATTGGCGTTCACCAACAAAAGCCTGGTGGAAGCCAAGGCCACGTCTATGACACAGTGGGAGAATGGAATTCTTCAGGTGGGGCCCCGGAAAATGCCGACAGGTTAGCCAAGGGGAAAGGGTCAGAAGTTCTCATGTTCATCTTTATGGCTCTGCCCACAGAAGTGTCACTTGCCTTCAAAACAAAACAAGACCCAAGGGAATTTGAATGGCGGGAAGTGAGCATCAGGTGGGTCAGGCTCCCACAGCCTGATCGTGGGAAAAGGGTGGATGGATAGGACCCTCTGTTGACGCGTGGTTGTCCATCTGAGCTGCTGAGAAAGACTGCCTCTGTTTCTATTTAGATAGTTTAACAAAAGGAACTAGAAAATCAGTTATTAATGTTCCATGTACTGAGCTAAGTATTTTCTTTTGTTTGTCCTTTTTAATTATACATGTAACATATGAATAGATTCTCATCATAAAAGAGCAGTGCAGATGAAGCCCACATCTCCCTTGTCCCGCCCTCCTCCCCGAGGGCAGTCAGCACCATCGTTTGGGTGCAGGGGCCACTCACCCTGTGTCACTCCTCCTTTGTCAGGGAATACAAGGACAATGCTCTGCTGGCTCAGCTAATCCAGGACAAGCTCGACGCCTACAAAGCTGATGATCCAACCATGGGGGAGGTAAGTCTGAACCTTGACCACGTGGTTCTCTCGCCAAGTGACCACTGTGAATGGCAGTCCAGGGGATGGCTCAGTTGCTCACAGAGTGTATGTGAGTTCCTCTGTCCCTGCACGCCAGCCTCCAGGGAAATGCTCAGGCCCCTGGGCAGGCTGCTTCAGATTCCATTCCGTTTAGCCAGGGCGACCAATTTGTTTCTGTTCACCGGGACCTTCCCAATTTATCACTGAAGCCCTGCACCCTGGGAAACTCCTCGGTAGCTCGATATCAGCGCAGGAAATCGACATTGTTATGATCTCCAGACCTCGTTTAGATTTCACTAGGGTGTCATGTACTCGCGTGTGTGTGTGTGTGTGTGAGAGAGAGGGAGAGTTCTGTTTAATTTTATCACATGTATAGGTTCACGTAACCCCCACTGCAGTCAAGACACAGAGTTCCTCATTATTTTGGTTTTAAAATGGAAAGGCGCAGCTCCAGTCCTGGGAACCCTGGGTCCCAGGCAGACTGGATGATGGGTCACCCTGTTTATCACTGAACCTAGGTGGTGCTCTCCTTCGTGAGCTCACTTTGGGCCCCGCCGTAGTTTTGGATCTCCCTCAAACGACCCCCTTTGTCAAACGGACACATTGGAGTCTCACATGGTGTTTACGGGTGTTCTCATCAAGCAATAAACGTACTATACTCAGTGCTATTTTAGTAGGTTTTACCTCCGGGTTCGCTTCCTGCTGCCCACTTTGAAAAGGCGGGCTGCGCTAGTTAGAGGAGCTGGAGTTGTGTGGGGGTGGCTTGTGAAAGTCCCTGTGTCCTTCCTTCCAGGGTCCAGACAAGGCTCGCTCCCAGCTCCTGATCCTGGACCGTGGTTTTGACCCCAGTTCCCCCGTGCTGCATGAACTGACTTTTCAGGCCATGAGTTACGACCTGCTGCCGATTGAAAATGATGTCTACAAGTAAGTGTTCACACCCCGCAGGGACCGCAGCTTTAAGTTAGAGGAAGCACCTCTAACTTAGGAAAAAGGATGTCATTGCCCCTAGGAAGAGCAGGGGTGCTTTGATACCTGCAGTCTTTTCTGTGACTTCCCAAAGTCCAATGGCATTTCTCGCTAGGGACTCGGGCGCCTTTTCGGGGAGAACAAGAACTTCAGATCTTCAGTTCACTTTCGCGTCACCTCCGTCCGTAGCCCACTTGGATGTGTTAATGGCGATTTGGGCGCGTGTGTGTGTCTTATTCAGAGTTGAACCTTTTTAATTAAAGGTCATGAAATATGATGATAAAATATGTTAACAGGAGTTCCTTACTGAACATTATTTGCGGAGGAGCAGTTTTCTTCTTTATAAACAACATTTTTCTTGGTAACAATCATCAGAAATTCGGTTTCCAAAAACTAATTTTTCTTTCTATGGAAACAGACTGTGTTGTTCTCGTGTCATTTATTTTTCAGCCTTAAGTGGTTTCAAAATGAAGGTTCTAAAAAGATGAGTGAACCTCTGCTCTTCTCCCCTTCGGTCCCCATGATTTTTGCTTTCCTGTAGATGTTCATGATTCCACGTGTAATCATATGCTGAGGGCCTGTCGTAAGTAGCTGCTACTAGAAGCTGTTTAGTCACCTTGAAGATGATCCCCAGTCCTTTTTCAGAGAGGGACAAATGTAATCTTTGTCCTTTTTTAGTAACTGAACCCACCTATAACCTGACTTCACACCCTGAACCATGTGGCTCAGGTAGCGCTCCTGTCAGCTGACCCTGATGATTTTAAAACAGAACTTTAAGTGAGTTGACCTTGATTGGAGCTTTGGGTCTCTCCCTGCCAAGTTTCTGCTTGTACTGCAGCCCTAATACAGACAGTGGCACGTCAGATGGTCTCGGGGCTTGAGATATCATTCATGTGGACATCCATCAGGACTGTGGGCTTTTGTCCATTAAAAACCAGAGGGGACTGGATGAATTTTGTGGGTCTGTCCTCTCTCTAGGTATGAGACGAGTGGCATCGGAGAGGCGCGGGTGAAGGAAGTGCTTCTGGATGAGGACGACGACCTCTGGATAACGCTGCGCCACAAGCACATCGCAGAGGTGTCCCAGTAAGAGCCCCTCCCTGTGCCCCCCTCCAGGGAGGGACATTTCTCCCCAAGTGCAGTTTCTGATACTCCGGGCAGCTTGGGCGGAGCTCATCAGTGGGTGGATTCGCTGCCTTGGCAAAGTCGCCAGCATGCTAACCTATGACAAGACGACAAACCCCTTCTGATCTGAGCTTCGGCTCCGCCAACTTCAGGAAGTTAGAGAATCCGTTCTGTGTTGCGGAGGGCGCTTAGAATTTTCGGAAAGCATTCGTAGCTCTGTCAGCAAAATGCGTTATAAACACTACACATGTAAAGCGAGTGTGAGCCACTGAAAGATCCAGATGCCACTACATGCAGTTCTCTTTCATGTAATTGGTGTGCAGTCTTCCCCTCCGTTCATACGGAAAACTGCTGAGCGAGAACCGGTGTTTGTGGGCACTGCAGCTCCCGTGCTCTGAAAGTGTTTCAAAATGTTTCTGATATCTAAACATTGCTATAACACCTTGAAACAATTCTGTCTTTGCAGAAAGACACGTTCTGCTACATTGAGTTGGTGACATCCTCAGGAAATTCACAAGGAAGAGTGAGAATAGTCTGAGATAGCTCTGTTATTTAGAAGTGGTCTCCAAACTTCGGATTACTCAACTATAGAAAAGTGTTGCTATACAGTTTCAGTATTTAAATTTATCTATGAATTAAAAATATACTTTATTGTACTAATATATGTATTTTGCAGTATTTACAAAAACGTGAATTTTAAAAGGATGAAATAAAATAAACATAAATAGATGTCCTAATGTTTTCTTCTCAAATCAGCTCGTACACCCCACTCTGGAGACCCTGGTTTAGAATGTTAGTTAGGAAAACAATATCTCTCTCTCCCCTCTTAGAAAATCACATTAAATGCTTATCTTACTGGCAGGAAAAGTCCCCACATTTTCCTAAAGGAAGAATTCTGCATCACTCCTGTAGCTTCCACGTAGAGCTGCTTGATATTTCTTTGAAACTTAGCTGCCTCCTTCTGTCTTCCAGGGAAGTCACCCGTTCTCTGAAAGATTTTTCTTCTAGCAAGAGAATGAACACTGGAGAGAAGGTAAACCCCCACTAACGCTGCCATGGCCTCTGAGCCGATCCCTGCTTTCTCTCTAGGAGCAGCCAGGACACCTTCTCCGCCTAAGACTAGTGAGTGTGTGTGTGTGTTGGGGGGAGGGTCGTAGTCCTCCCTGCGTCTGTGATTATTTTGCCTTATTTTTGCATTCAAGATTGAGATCCAGAGCCCCGTTTTTTATATTAATAGAACTGCTTTTTATTACTTGAGGATTCATATTTACTCTTTTGGATCATGATTCATTTTAAGCCAGAAGAACTGTGAAACTTTTTTTTAGCTTGTGGGAGAATTAGAATTCATGACCTAACTCACTTGGGCCTCTCCTTATCCTGACTGTTGATCAGAGGTGGTTGAAATGCAGCTCTGGTTGTGTCACTCCCTTGCTCAAAACCATCTAGAACTTCGCGTTGCCAGTAGAATGCAGCCTGACCCGCGATGCGTCTCACAGCACCTGGGTCATCAGGCTCCAGAGACTCTGTGGTCTCATCTCTGTTTCCCTCCTGTCCCTGCCGCCTCGCTGTAGCCGCACCTGAGTTCCTTGCCTGGGCCTTTGGCTCAGGTGTCGTTTTGTGGAGAAAAACTTCCCTATTCTTCCCTAGACTAGTGGACTGGTGCGGTGCCTCTGCCCTGTACATCCACACTCTGATGCCTTCAAGGAGCGCTGATCCACTCAGTCGGAGGCCTCCACTGCTGGGCGTGAGCTCTGTGAAAGCAGATAATCTTTTTTCTTTTTTTATTTTTTATTTTTTTGTCCTGTATCTGCAGCACTGAAAGGCGTCTGGCACGTAGTAGTAATTTAATACATTTTTGTTGGGTAGATGAATGGGATTAGGTGGGTCACACAGTTAAAAAGTAAACATACACCTTTTACCTGTCGGGATGCAGATTCCAGCCTTTTCTTGCCTCCTCCCGATTTTCCACCTCTCCACACGACCACAGCCTTTCTGCTGGGATGAACTATGAACTTGATACCAAGAGTGCTTGAGCTGAGTATGCAGAAAAGCAGTGGGCAGAAGAAAAATCCTTCTTCCCTGGCAAGAATTATGCTCTCAACTTTCTAGTCCAATAAATAAAATATAATTGATAGACTTCAGAGTTCAGTTCCCCATCTATAAGACGGTCATAGTATTTGAATCAATACTTTTTTTGAAGCCAGAAGCCTAGTGATCTAAATACACGTGATCTTGCGTTTAATGGATTCGTTTTGAGAGTTACAGAGCGTGCACTCGGGGAGCCCGGTACTGACTGCTGTCCTGTTTTTTGCCCACCCCGCTTGTCCCGCCTCTTAGATCGGGGTCATGTACTTTCCTTTCCTGTCACTTACAGACCACCATGCGAGACCTATCCCAGATGCTGAAGAAGATGCCCCAGTACCAGAAAGAGCTCAGCAAGGTATGGCGATTGAAAATGACCGATTGGAATCATGGGTATAAATAGCTGCAAAAAGACTTCTCAAAGCCCAACTAAATCCATCGAAATCCATGGATTTTTAGTCATCTTCAATTTTTATTAGACAAAAATGGAAGGCCATGATAGACAGTTTATTTCCTATGACTTTCTTGTCACCTCTCCATCTTTTTTTCTCTTTACCCTTCCTGTTCCTCCCCTCATGGACCTCGCCACAGGGCTGCTTGAGTGTCATCATGACATGGCAGCTGGCTTCCCCGGAGTGAGTGACCTGAGAGAGAGAGCTAAGAAGAAGTCACAGTGCTCTTTATGTCCCGATCTGGGATAGCACACATCGCTTCCCCCACACTATTCATTAGAGTCACTAAATGTAGCCCACGCTCCAGGCTCCAGGAGAGGGGAACCACGCTCCACCTGCTGGAGGGAGGAATATCAGAGAACTCATGGACCATCGTGCCACCCTCCCCCCATGAGGCCTTCCTCCTTCCTCTAGACTCTTTAGAATGTGATGTGTTTCTCCTCACACACAAAATTTCCTGCCTTGCGGTGTTTGTGTATCAGCCTGAACACATGTTTCATTTCCTTTGTGAGGCTGGAGACTCCTTGGTGCCTAGCCCAGTGTTCATACGTCGTAGGTGCTCGGTAGATATTGCATGAATCGGTGAGTAATTCCTTTATCACAAACTCTGCTTTTTCCTAGTATTCGACTCACCTGCACCTTGCCGAGGACTGCATGAAGCATTACCAAGGCACCGTGGACAAGCTCTGCCGGGTGGAGCAGGTAGGACTTTTTCCTTCTCGTCCTGCCATGCCCATTTACCCAGCTGAATTTTAATGTCTGACCTTGAATATCCTGCAGAATCATAGGAAATAGAGATGGGAAAGCCTGCTAGAACGTGTTGTCTCACCTCTCTGGAGCCAGTGCCGTCCGCTCTTGATGGTAGGGACGAGACTGGTCTGGAATGCCGTGCCGTTTGGATTTTGCATGCCTGGCTTTCCAAAGGCTCCGTTTTCCCCAGAGTTGTTGAAGGGAGGTGTATGGAGCTCTGAGCCCTACATGGACAGGGCTGGCTGAAGTTTACGTTTGGAATGTGTTTCCTCCTGCTGTGGCCACACCAGCTTTGGAGACCTAGGGGCTGGAACGGGGATAGTGCAGTAACAGGTCAGATTTACACACAGCCTCACCGGTCACAGTTAGGACTGTAAGTTGAGAGTTGGAGATTTGAGTTCTGTCTCTGTCGCTGATTTGTTTGATGTGCCAGTTTCTCTCCGCTTTATTTTCCTCATCTGCAAAGGGAAATAACAGTGCTGCCACAATTTTCGGGAGTGTGTGTGGAGTCTGTAATCCTGGCCCTCCATTCCGCAAGTGTGGTGACAGTGCTCAACTAGGATCCGCTTCTAAGGGAAGAGAGGGCATTAAACAATCCTGAAGCCTCGGCGGAAGCTCCCTCCTCACAGGAAAAGCAGCCCGAGGTCTCAGTGTGAAGCTAGGATTTAAGTCTTCTGGTTTGATGTGACAGGCTTAGGTTTGTAAGAGCTGTTCTGATTCATTGTCCCCCTTCTAAGGGGAAGCCGCCCTGCTCAAGTCCATCGGTTTCACAGGTGACGTCAGTAAACACAAGGTGTCCTCTCCAAAGGAATTTGACCATCCAGAGAATAGGTTATCCGTAGATCAGTAAAAATGCGATTGGGATTCATCCTTGGAAGTTTAAATTTTTTCAGAAGTGCTCAGTATTTTTGTTGAAGCGGTTACATTTTAGTTGACTTTTAGAGAATTGGAATCAGGTCTTGCTGAACAAATGTCTTTTGAGGCTGGTGGTGGGACTGAGGTGAAAGGGCCTAGGAGAGATGCCCTGCTTTCCTCCAACCCGGACTGGGAAGAGACCATGAACTTGAGATCGTAATTGTTATAGACTCCTCAGACCAAAAAGGGACCATTCAGGCAACCCCAGTAAAGCCACAGAGGGAGTTACAGCTGCTGGCCTCTGAGAGCAAGACCAGATGGTTCTTGATGAGCAGAGACTGCCAGGCTGCTCTCTCTGCCTGTCGAGAGTGGGTCTGACTCGTAAAACGGGGCCGGCAGACTGTGATTACTTCATTCTCTTTCATCTTCATTTCTTTTGGGAACTCATTCTTTTTCCTCCTCACCCTAGAATTGGTTGGAAGATTAAAAGCAGAGACTAAATATCTGTGTAGTTAAAACTCAAAAAGCACATCCTTAGTGCCAGGGGAAGCAGAGTGGGAAGAGTCGAGCGAGGCAGAGGCACCTTAAATGCCAAAGCCCTTCCTGTGTGGGACTGTGTCCCTCTAAGCCCCGGTCCCTCGGCAGGGCTTTGTACCTCTGGAGGACCCATCAGGATTAAAGCTTTCCCTGAGGAGCCAGGGCGGGTACACTGGCCGTCGCCTGAAGCGAACAGCTGTCTGGCAGATCGTTGTGGTCTCTGTGTTTGGAAAGTGAAACCTAGAGCTCTATTCTCACTGATGCTCTGGAAAATAGTCACCTGCATCGTGAGAGGGGACGTACCCATGAAAGACTTCCCCTAACCCAGCCGCAAGTCTGAGACATTTGCAGACCAGCAACTTTCTAATAGTTACCACCTATCCAGACTGTCGCCAGAAATGGGGCCAGCGTGCTGTGTTTCTGCAGGACCTGGCCATGGGCACTGATGCTGAAGGGGAGAAGATCAAGGACCCCATGAGAGCCATCGTCCCCATTCTGCTGGACGCAAATGTCAGCACTTACGACAAAATCCGCATCATCCTTCTGTACATCTTTCTGAAGAATGGTAGGAATGCTGGATGGAGACGAGGCCTGCTGGGAGAGCGAAACCAGGGTGGAAAAGTGGTTGAAAAGACATGGAAAAGGGAAGGAAGTGTATTTATCAAGAAGACCCTAGGGGCTCTTCACGTTTGGGGAAACGGAACGTAAGCAAAGCAGTTACAGCTAGAGGCCGAGTGTCCCCGAGTAATTCCAGGGTTAACTGGTAGCATGGGGCTATGGAAGGGGGGGGTGCGGGGGAGCAGGGCGAGCCCTTAAAGCAGGGAGAGCTTTCTGGCTGCCTTGTTAGAGCATTTCTGCCAGAGACTTTTAACTTGCACATTTGTAACTGTGCCTTTAAATAACTGATTTTTACCCACATGATAGTTGCCATAAGTGCCCATTGTACAAAAAGTTGGGCACAGAGACTCTCTTGACCAGGTTGATTTTGATGTGGGCAGAGATGGCTAGAAACGAGGCAGAGAGGGAAGCAGAGAACACGAGGGGCAGTTTCTGATGGTCACAGCGGGGACAGAGTGGTGGGGGCGGAATCAGAATTCTGATCTCATCCTTGTCTTACAGTGAAGTCGATGCAATGAGCAGATTAATTTGCCCTAATCTAGAGGAGGAAAAGGGTCACCGTCCCTCCCAGGCGCTTGGCTCTCCTTCTGAGTGTGTGATGCGTGTTGGTGGGCATGGTGACCAGGGGTTTTGTCCTCTCAGGCATCACTGAGGAAAACCTGAACAAGCTGATCCAGCACGCCCAGATCCCTCCGGAGGACAGTGAGATCATCACCAACATGGCGCACCTCGGGGTGCCCATCGTCACAGATGTAAGGGGCCAGCCCTGTGTGTGGGGACGGCAAGGCAGGATGGAAGCTGCGGGCTTTATCTCCTCCCCTAACTTCCTTAAGGCAGCTTATGATACACACACTCAACATCGAGAAAGAGAAAACAGATAAGTCAGAGGAATAAAGATATAGAGGTGTAAATAAAATAGCGGTTTAGCGCCCAGAACCCAGATATGCCCACCAAGGAGTCACATACGGTCAGGAAAGCTGAGCTGTGTCTGTGAGCCGGCCCACAGTCGGGGGGTCACATTAGCTTCTTCGGGTGAGTCTGGCTCTGCCTTTGGACACTGAGACCCAGCATCATCGGTGAGGGTGAGAATCGACACTTGGCATCAAGCAGTTTTGTGTCTCCTGCACTGGCAGTGGTTCAGGACCAAGTCAGGGCAGGTTTTCTGGGAGGCCTGACCATGCCCTGAGCCCTAGGAGGCCCCGGGACTGAAGGAAGAGGCCCGAGCACTCTTCAGAGCACCCCGCTAGGAGCTGCACCGGCGGGAGCCCCACTGTGCACTTGCTTCCCGTAGGGAGTCAGCCCACATGACAGTGCTAACAAAGCTAGGGTTGCAGACGCACCTCGTTTGGAATCTTGGAGCCAAAAACTTTGTTCTGGAGCCACCAGCCCAGAGGCCTGTAACTGGCGTTTTCAGACCCTTGTCCACAAGAAAACCCAAAGTGAGAATGGAGATGATTCCTTTGGTACCTCTTGCACTCCTGAAACAAAATCAAAGAATGTCATATTCAAAGTAGTATTTTCTCCCATAATTGATAGCAAACTATTTTTTTTTAACTAGCTGGATTTTTTTTTTTTAAGTGGCACTCTTATATTTGACCCACATTTGCCATTTTCATGGCTTTAAAGAACAGGTTTGCTCCAGGTTCCTAAAAGGGACATATTTTTGGCTTCTCCAGGGAAAACGTCCGCCTACTCATTCCTTTTTGCCAGTGCTGCCTCTCTGAAGGGGGTCCTTGGGAGAGAATTCCCAGAGGCCAGCAAGGCGACCTGGGGCCCAGGCATCCCCCGACTCGGTCTAACCGTGCATGTGTTTGCATTCAGTCCACGTTGCGTCGCAGAAGCAAGCCAGAACGGAAGGAGCGCATCAGTGAGCAGACCTACCAGCTCTCGCGGTGGACCCCGATAATTAAGGACATCATGGAGGTCAGTGACGGCGGGTTGGAGAGCGTGGAGCGGGGCAGCCAAGGCCCAGGGGCTTCCAGCTTTGCCTTCCATCAGGTGGCGGCAACGCCGCATAGTGTTTGCATCCAGGTCTCCAGAACTTTTTCGGGCCACAAAGCACATCTTGTCCAAAGGGCTTATGAAGAGCAGTCCCAAGAGACTGCCCTGTGCAGATCCCCAGGGTCCCTATGATTTAGCCCCGTGTTAGAGTCCCTTCGATGGTCCCGCACCCAAAGGAACCAAGCATATCACAGCATCTAAAGGTCCAGTGAGTAATGAGTTCCATGCCGAGGCACAGGTGTGCTGTGCGGACACCTCTGCAGGTGTGAAAAGGTCTCCGGAATGTGACCCCAGCCTGCGCCCCCCGCCCGACTGCTCCCCTCCCTCCATCCTCCATGCCAACCAGAGACTCTGCCAAGCATATTTCTGCCTCTGCTCTTCTGTCCAGACCCATTCCTTGTCCAGAATGTTCTCACTCTCCTTTCCACTTCCTGAATCCTGCCTGCCTTCAAAGGCCCCATCGGGTCTCTGTTCCCACACCCCACCCCAGAGAGGCTTCCCCTGGACTCCTGCAGCACGTGTCGGGGGCTCTTCATGGATGTGTGCTGCTCGGTGTTCCAGGTCATTTTACACCTTGGACCTGTACGCTCAGCCAGAGTGTCCTCTGGCACCTGGGCACAGGTGTTTCATCTCTGTAAGGTGTCCCTGTGGCGTCCCCTCTCCTTGTAGAGCAAGGAGACCCTACATAGAACCCTACCCTGCTAGATTTTTGGAGAGGGACTGGAGGTAATCTGTCTGACTCCTGCACTTCACAGGTGCATAGAACTAGGATCCCAAGAATCAGGGATCCCCAACCCCCGGGTCATGGACTGGTACTGGTCCATAGCCTGTTAGAAACCAGGCCACACAGCAGGAGGTGAGCAGCAGACGAGTGAGCGAAGCTTCATCTGTATCTGCAGCCGCTCCCCAGCACTAGTAGCATCACCGCCTCAGCTCCACCTCAGGTCATCAGGCATTAGATTCTCATAGGAGCCCTGGTCCCTTGGTGCCAAAAAGGTTGGGGACCGCTGCTGAGGATAAAGGGACTTGCCCAGGATCCCTTTGTTAATTCATAGCAGTCCAGGTGTTTGTACTAAATTGTATGTTAAAATAAATATATATTAAATACATATAGTGAGTCAGCTTTCTATTTTTAAATCCCGTAAACTCGAAAGGATGGGTGAACATCAGACATCTAGAAGCCAATTACATTTCTTTGTTTGATACAGTAGATAAAGCCAACCCCTGTCTATTCCCTCCTTTGTTCTCTGCTCCCTTTTTCTGCCCTTCCTCCCCAGCCCCCCAAAAGCGGCATGTGTAGGTGTCACATGGTAGCTGTTAGTGGGAGTGCAGATCTCGAGGCAGCGGGAGGTGGGTAGCCGGAGGCCACCCACCAGATAATTAGCCCCTTGGAAAACTGAGGGCGGCAGGCTTCTCTTGCATGAGACACTGCCTGTGCCTAGTTTCTACAAGCCTGATGGCAAGTATTAGGAATTTTTAGACAGAATGCAACATTTATAATCTCACATAGAATGTAAAAGTGGGGGGAGAATAAATTAGAGGGGAAACAAGAAAAGTCAGTGCAGTTTTTTTTTAACTTCTCTTCAGGAGCAGACCTACAGACCTACTCCGTGTATTAGCCGGGTAGGAAGCGTCTGGTCCGTGCCGAGCACTGCACCGGGCACCTGCAGCAGGCGGCAGGGGAGGGGACTCTGGTCGTTGCAGACCTGGCCGTGGTTTTCACTCCGTGACTTGTTCTTCAGATCTTCTCACCTGGGTTCTCACTGCCCTTTACAAACAGGCGGCAGACCTAACATCAGCCTCCTTTCTTTCCAGGACACTATTGAGGACAAACTCGATACCAAGCACTACCCTTACATCTCTACCCGCTCCTCTGCCTCCTTCAGCACCACCGCTGTCAGGTAGGCAGGGGTCCCTGAGAAGCAAGGGGGCAGTAAGTGGGGCTGGCCCTGGCTGGGCGTCAGCTGCCTGGTAGTCTTGTGATGCTGTACGACCCCTGAGGACCCTCCCGCTGTTCCCATGATGGCCAGAGTGCAGGCCAAGTCCTTACAGCTGCCGTGAGGCACGTCCCCCTCCGGCTTCTGTTCCTCTGTTCCTCCCCCGTCCCTTCTCCTGTCTGAGTTCAACCATCCCAGGTCCTCGCTCTTCCTTGAACGTGCCAGGCTTACTTGCGCCTCAGGACCTTTGTTCTTACTTTCCGGGCCGCCTGAAATGATCTGCCCCCAGGTGTATCTGCATGGCCTGCCTCTTACCTCCTTCAGGTCTTCAATCAAGTATTACCCGTTATGATGTTCCCTAACCACCTGTTTAAAATCACAGTGCGCCAGCATATCTAGCAGCAGCATTCATAATCACTCAAAAGTGATTGTGAATGCTGCTGAAATGACCCAAATGTCCATCAACTGGTGAATGATGGAATGTGGTAGATTCATACAATGGAATAGTATTTAACCACAAAAGAGCATGAGGTGCCCATTCATGCTACGATGTGGGTGAACCTCGAAACAGTATGCTAAGTGAAAGGAGAGATCGCAAAAGGTGATCGTATGATTCCATTTGCATGAAACGTCCGGAATGGGGAAATCTGTAAAGACAAAGTAGGTTAGTGGCTGCCAGGGACTCGTGGGGGCGGAGGAATGGGGGATGACAGCTCATGGGTACAGAGTTTCTTTTTGGGACGATGAAAATGGTCTAATATTGACTGTGATGATCATTCACAATTCTGTGATTATACCACAAACCATCGAGTTGTACACTTCAATGAGTGAGCTGTATGATACAGATTGTCACTCGATAAAGATATTGTGGAAAATAAAAATATTGCAGCCTCTCCACAACACTGTTCATCTCCCTTCCCTACTTTATTTTTCTCCGCAGACGACACCACCGCCTAGTGTACTGTGTTTATTTTGTTTACTGCCAGTCTCCCCCGACTAGAACGTCCGCCTCGCGAGGGCAGGGATTTGTGTGTTTTATCCTCAGTGCGTAGAACAGAACCTGGCACATAGCAGATGCTCGGTGTATTGGCTTCCCTTTGGATTAATGAGTGGATTTTAGTTATTAATTAAGAAGGAGGTGAATACATCATCTGCACAGAGCCACATTTCTCAGATGTATTCTCCGTGGTAATGCAGACGATGGAAGTGTGGCTGCCTTGGGTTTACCGGGTTTCCACCATGTGCCTGGCGATGATGCACTTCCCAGCTTCAAGGAGTAAGTAGGGAGCAGTCTGTCCCCGGGCCCCCCACTCTGTGTGTTCTTGGTTGCCCGCAGCACCTTGCAAGGCCTGTGTTTGAAATTCTCTTCCTCTCGTTCTCCGCCTTCCCATAGTCATCCAGAAACTGTCGCTGCTGTGCTCTGCGGGTGACATCTCCATGCGCCCATCCGTGGGACTCGAAGGCCTGCAAGCGCGTTTCACCTCCTGACTCTGTCTGTGCGGTCTAGGTCCCTCCCTGACACACAGCGCCGTCTGGTACCTTGCCCGAGCCAGGGTGCTGCTGAGTTTTTCTCTGACAGCGAGAGCTTCGCTTGGCTCCTGAGAACAGTCAGGCCGAACACATAAGCTTGGACCTGAGTTGCGCCGGGGGGCGCCCCGTGGCACTGTGTAGCGTGCAGTGGAGCCCAGGACTAGCACCTGAGGACATGTGCCTTCGTCCATCTTCTCGTACTTTCCCCGCCCGTCTTCTCTCCTGCCCCTCCTAACATGTCCATTTCCAGGCCTTTTCCGGAGGAGCAGAGGCCTGTGTGGCACATACGGCACACATGTGGCACATTTGTGCACTCCCTCTGATGGCAGCGGAGGCCAAATGTTTATTGCCGACATGGGAGTAAAATGCAACCCCCCAGGTAGTGCCCCACCCCAGCTGGGTGGCGCTGGCAGAACGTCCAGCGGTTGTTCAGGCGAAGAAAGTGACTGAAGGTTTCCATGTTGGCCCACGTGGGCCCCCGGTGCCTTCGAGATTTGGAAAGAGACTAGGATGCTCGTGGCCATTTAAGTCAGGGAGAAGGGCAGAGAGTTCACTGGCCAGAGGAGACTTGCTCTCCTCATTTTGAGTTTTGTTTTGTGTGCCCCATTTTCTTAACTGGGAAACAACCCATTTCTCATTTCTAAGGTAAAAGTCCCTTGAAGAAGCCCAGTAGCAGAGGGGGCACCTCTGGGGAGCGAGGGAACTGAATCGAAACACATGTGTCTCAAGAAGCAATTCAGTGTCACTTCTCCTGGGAAGCCCTCCCCAGTGACGCCGGGACAGCACCAGAACGGCCCTGCCCTGTGATGCCTGTCCCGTGACACGGAGCTCCCCTCTACCGTGGCACAACCCTTCCTTCTCACCAGCCTCTGCCCCACCCCGGTTTAGCCGTGAGCCTTGGTGGGCAAGGGCTGTGACTCCCTCAGGCTGGCTCCTCGGGGCTGAATCGGCCCCAGTCCAGTGAGACACGCAGTACACGTTTGCGCAGTAAAGCCAGGCTTTAGACTGTGTCGTCACTGCTCACGGCCAGCAGAGTGTCCCAGACAGGCCTAGAAACATGTACAGCCGGGGGTGGACACCTAGACGAACGTCATGGAGCATGAGGCTGTTGAACTTAACATGTCAAACTTTGAAGCTGACCTGAACCTGCCTGCCCGCCTGCGGGCTCTGAGAGGTCAGCGAGGTCACAGTGCGGGCGCTCTCAGTGACTCTTCTCCCAGGAGCCAGAGCACCGAGGTTTTGCACTGCAGTTCATTCAGAACGCTTACTAAGCACCTACTGGTCACTGGTGTGCAGATGAATGTGCAAACGAGTCACAGAGGTATGCAGTTACAAGTACTGTAAGAGCATATACACATAATTAATCTCTCTCTCTCTCTCTCTCTCTCTCTCCCCACCTCCACACTCCTCCCCTTCCCTCTCCCCCCCAGTGCCCGCTATGGGCACTGGCATAAGAATAAGGCCCCAGGGGAGTACCGCAGTGGTCCCCGCCTCATTATTTTCATCCTTGGGGGCGTGAGCCTGAATGAGATGCGTTGTGCTTATGAGGTGACCCAGGCCAATGGAAAGTGGGAAGTGCTAATAGGTGAGTGGGCATGTTTTCTAGAGGGAAGGGGCTGCTTCACCGCACTCTGACTCCATTCCACGCTTCGGTGTTCCGTTCCGTCTTCAACTCGCCATCGCCCCTGCAGAGCTTAGTCCTAGGCCCGTTTGTGGCAGAAGCTAAGAGCGAAGGCTTCCTTCCTCGAGCCTGCGCTGTCTCTTCCTGAGAGGCAGCTGCATGTGCTGGAAGGTGCCAGACCACAGACTCCAGCAGCCCCAGGCTCCCTCTCTGCTCTGCCATTGCCCAGCGGGTCACCTGGAACAAGCGCCCCACCTCTCCTTACCTACCAGATGGGGTTGAGAACACCCACTTACAGCCTCGAATCAGGCCTGAGGCGGGACTGTTCGTGTCCTGGCATTGCGCCTCACGCCCAGAATTTGCTCAGTGAATGGGAGTTAAATCACGACCCCCTCCTTTACCTGCCAGTTGGGGTCGGACAGACATGGCGTGCAAGCAGATACTGCCCGAAACATAGCAGCCCGACTGCTGGACTCTGCTAAGGGTGCCCCCCAACCTGGTCCGATAGCTTTCTGGGTCTGTCACACCCTGTCTGGTATTTCCTGTTGGTCTTCCAGAAAAAAAGGAAGCAACTCACACGAGCTGACTTAATGCAGCAGGAGAAGGGCCCCCTCCTTTTTCATGCCTGTAACAGCTTTCCCAATTTCTAGGGCTGGAAGAGAAAGAGTAAACTGAGAAAAACCTTGCTTTTTCCAAATGCCTTCCTTTTTATCCCGTCTTGCCCTTAACAAAATGGAGTAGCACCTGCCCAAGTGCCTCCTGATGTTGATTGGCAAGAGGCTGTCAGCACATACCTGGGCCAGGTCCTGACCTTTCCCATTATCCCAATAAGGTATGTCAGTTTTATACCTCCACTTTGGGGTGACCAAGTCACAGTGCCCCCTGCCCTCCGCCCAGGCTCTCAGAGTGAGCAGATTCTACAGACCAGTCTATACGGCCGTTCCAGCTGGACCTGCCACTGTCTGCCACCTTCTAGATACCGCCATTCAGTGGGGAGATGGACATCTGCCCCCCACAACTCCCTGAAGCTTCCCCTGTCTGGTCGCCATTTCTCCCTGTCCTGTTTCTTCCTTTTTGTTACGTAGGCCCCTGCGACGTAACTCCCTGTCCCCTGCTTGCATACGTGTTGCACTCACGTGTGAGTGACTCTCAGCCCAAACGCAGCCTTCCTGGGCAGAAGCTGTCATAGCCAGGCCCAGGGGAAAATCTCCCTCTTCAGCTTCGGCCCTGGCCTGAGGCTCCCTGTCGGGCAGTGGGAACCTGGGGAGACAAAGTGGTCCGTGAAGGTCCGTGGAGGGGCCTCGCAAAGACAGCCGACGTCCGCCCTGTGGCCTCCCCTGCTTTGTGCATGCCCGCTGTCCTTGCAGTACGCATGCGTGCGTGTGCATGTGTGTGCGTGCGTGTGCGTGCACGTCTTGCTTCCGCGTACCTCATTGGCTGCCTAAAATGTAGGCCTAAGTTGGCATGTTCCTGTGACGTACCTTTGTTCAAGCAGTCAGCTGGCCTCTGTTCTCCCGCAGGTTCTACTCATATTCTTACTCCCACCAAATTTCTCATGGACCTGAGACACCCCGACTTCAGGGAGTCCTCTAGGGTATCTTTTGAGGATCAGGCTCCAACAATGGAGTGAGAGCCAAAGAAACAAAGTAAAAGCAGCTTATTACACAAAAGAAACTCTTCCACTCCGAAGGGTTTTCTTTGATTATTCCGTCACTCTTTTTCTTTTTCCCTTTTTAGTTTATTATTTATTTGATTTTTCTTTAACAAGAAAATGCTTGCAGTTCTTAACACCGATTGAAAATGTGTCCGATGCCACCTTCACGCACCTGCCCCGGGAGCCTCCGGCTCCGGCTTGTCAGCTCCCTCATGCCTTGGGTTCCCTGCCGCTCATCCGACAGCGGCAGCCCACTGGGTTTTAAACCGAGAATGAGAATGGCTGCTACGCACAGTCCTCCAGCCGAGGCTGGAAGTTGAGGGATGCCAGAGGCGCGGCGCCCCAGCCTGCGGGCCCAGGGGTGAATTCGTGAGCACCAGGCAGAGAACACATTGTGTGTCCTGGTTGGGACGTGGTATGAGAACTTGAGAGTGAGGCCAGCAGGTGTTGAGGGACAGGGACAGTCATGTCCAAGAAGGCAGAAGCACTGTGGCGATGCCCCCAGGCACCTGACCGTGGGGAGGACTGTCAGAGCAGACTCCGGGTCAGGGGTAGTTAGGCACGTCGATGCCCTTTTCCTGGGACAGGCACTTATCCCAAGGCAAAATTTCTAAGGGGTAACAGGGCCATAAACCACCATCATTTGGTGAGCTCCAGCCACCCACAGAAAGAGCTCATGTCTCATGTTCCTCTGAGGAAAACAGAACTTAATAGTTATTTGCTCCTCCAGTAATTGCTTTTACTTTAATTCTCCTGTGATCTTTTCAAGACTGGAGCACTCACAGCCCCCTCTCCAACCGAAGCCTCTCGGTAAGAGCTGAGAGCCTTTGGGTAGGAATCTGCTCTTAGCACTGTGAGCTCTTCGAAGGAGCGTCCTCTCTCCCCGCACCCGGGAGCCCACTGTCAGGTGGATCGTCCAGATTCATTCTTCACTCCTTCCTCTCTCTTTCCATCCTTCATTTGTGCTGGGAACCTTGTCTAACGAGTTTGGAAGACTGATATAGAAGAACCCCCCCTGCAGTGTTAGTCGTGCCCTAGCTTCGTGACCCATTCTGTGGCAAGGCCACGTTTTGCGTCCCTGACTCGGTATACTCCATTCACAGTGAAAGCACCCCCTCCCCCTGGGCTGAGCCATGGCCCAGTGAGTCTCAGCCTGTGAGTTGCCTATGAGCAGTGGCAAAACCTGGACTCTGGCCCCAGCTCTGCCACGAGCACCTGTGTGACTGTAGGTCATCCCCACCTCCTGGGCCACAATGTGTGGAACACAGGGAGGCTGGGTCATAGGGCCCCAAGCCTCCTCTGAGCTCTGACCATCCATAATTCAATAATTGATATTGGCGACCCAAACTGTGACCCTCGCTTGCACACTCTGGCGATCCTCAGGGGAATGGTCCATCAGACCCTTAGGTGACGTGAGAAGGTGCTCATTTGTGGGGAGGGAGTGCGCTCATCCACAAAGGACCTGCTCTAGAGGCCAGAACAGGAGGCTAGTTGATCTCCTCCTTTTTTCTTGTGGGTGGAAGAGGGAAGGCTCCCCCAGGGCGGTAATAGCAAGTGGTTGTGAACCAGGACTCTGGCTGGCTGTGGCCCTGGGCTGCCTTCCTCCAGAAAGTGAGGCCAGTGGAGCGTTGAAGAAAAGCAATTGTTAAATAATGAACGTTTAGAAGCACCTCGGTAGGTTGATAATCAGAGATATCTAGTTCTCTGTGCAGATGGCAGGTGGGTGGACCGTGTTTGCTGCTAAATGGACTTTAAGACAAATGTTGAGGCTGCAGCAATAACACCACTTGCAAGCTCCGAAAGAATCACAAACCCAGACCCCAAGGGCTCCTGCTAGGACTCACTCTGGGTTCCCTGCTTCAGAAGTCTCCTTTGCCAACTGTTGTCCTTTGTTGTAGGTTCCGTCAGCAGAGAGGGTCTCAGCTGCCATCAGAGCAGAGAGAACATGAGTAGACTCTGGTTGTGCATCCCTGGCTCCTGAAATGCTTTGTTGCTTTTTAGAAAGTTCAGTTAAGAAAAAGCGAGGACCAGAGCCCTAATGTCAGGGAGCTCAGAAAGCAGATTAGAGTTCAACTTGCCCCTTCCGGCGTGATCGTCCAGGTGACCAGAGACTCGGACCGTGCAAAATGTTAGAGAACCAGGGATGTCTTCTCCCAGATATCGCTATTTTCAGTAATGTAGCTTCAAAGAGAATATGAGTTTTCCCGCTCAGCAGCGATTGAGCGTGTCCCCAGCAGGCCCCCGTGCATGGGTGCCCGTGCCTGGCTCTGTTCTCCCAGTGCCCCCCTCTCCTGGAGCTGGGGCCGGCTCCCCAGGGCTGGGTGGAGGGGAGTGGGTGTGGCCAGCTGCACAGCAGATCCCACCCAGCCTCATCGTAATCCCCACTAGGCACTTATCCTCCAGGTTGTCTGAGAAATGAAATCTGTTGATTAGATCTTCACCTCTACACTCCGGGTGACTTATTAAAAGTACTGGTCATTAGAGAATGTCCAGAGGCTGTCAGAAGCTAATGAAGGGATTGGAAGGCTGGGGAGACCTATTATATGGCACTTAGACTTGGGAGAAAGTTTTGGGCTTTTTTTTATATTGAATATTTTGCTTTATTCCAGATTGGGGTCAGACAAGTTTCATTTTTCAGCGGGGCTCAGATCTTTGAATCTGAATTCAGAGCCAGCCTATTGCCCAGCCGCTGTTTAAGCACTCACTCGCCTGTCCCCTCCTGGGGTCAGGGGGCCACAGGATGCCCAGAACCGAGACTGGTAGCCTGGCTTCTGGGCCTGGCTGCGAGCAAGCACTCCACTGCTCTGGGCTTCATTCTCCCATCTGTGGGCCGGAGCACTGTGTTCCAAACCTGGAGGCCGGCACACTCACCTGGCTGCCCCGAGATAGACACATTTCCAGGTGGCTCCCTGGGTCTTCTGGGTTCTTGGGTGTCTTTCAGCTGAAGCAGCTGATCTGTAAGAACTCATCCAATTTTCAGATTCTGTTAGTGAAGAAAGAAGGATTTTGTCCTAGCAGAGCTAGGATTTTGTCCTAGCAGAGCTCGCTGTGTCTGGCCCACAGCTTCGAGTCTTTTGGATGGCTTTGTTTTTGGAGACCATCCTTCCCATCTCACAATCTTTCGGTTACGTAGAATAAGAGGGACCCTCAGAGCAGTGGAACCCACTTGCTGTTCGATGTGATCAGCCACCTGTGGGTTCAAAAGGAGAACGTTTGCAAAGTGTGGATTAAACTCAACCCTGCTCACTTTGCAATGTTTTTAATGGTGAAAAGCTGGACTGAAGGATTAAAGCAGTACAGACGATTGGCTCTCAGGTACTTCGGGTGAACACCAGCTGGCCCACCCTTTAAAGAGACCAGGTGAGGGAAGGCCCAGGAGCGTGCGTGCCTGCTGCAGAGGATCTTAGAGGCCTTGCGGGTTGCCTGGTCCTCAAAATTTTCTTCTTTTAGTCAAAGACTGGGAACGACAGATGGTCCGTAATCAGATAATATCAGGAAATTCTAGAGAGTGGGTTCCTTGACCCCTTTTGGCCTCCCCCAAATCCTGAATTCGCATCGAAGCAAGGGTAGGGAGCGCTTCGGGTATGGGAGTCTGGTCAGAAGCCCCCTTCAGATTTTTCCTCTAAATCAGGTCTGCTTTCCTCTATCCTAGAACTCAGTGGACAGCTGGGAAGGAGAGCGTTAGGGACCGTTTTCTCTGGCATGTGCGCTGCCGTTGCCTTTACTTGGGAAGCTGCTCAGCCAATCCGTGCACAGCACCTGGTGCTGCTTCTCAGGGTGTAGGCACACAGACTGCATCGAGTGGTGGTTGGAAGGCCCTCTTTCTGGCAGTGGTTCACTGTTCAGAATTGGGGAACGTATGTCCTGCTTCCCCATTTGTAGCACAGCCTTTGACTTTCCTTAGGACTTGAGGGGAGACTGGTAAGGTCACCGAAATGAGTGTCCTTTGGGGAAGAGGAGGTGCCATAACACCACCCAGGGACATACTGCTGAAACCTGTGTCACATTTGCAGAAGGAGCCTCAGGTCTGCAGAATAATGAGTCAGCTTTAGAGCGTGGGGACTGGTGCCTGCTGCGTGGGCATCACACTTGGCACCTCTGGGAAGTAGCACCTCAGAGCAGTGGCTGGGTTTCTGGGCTTGAACTGCAGAGAACAGTGTACTGGAAGAAGCCCCTCACACTGGAGGGGGTTCTACAAGTTTTCTGCCAGTCTAGACTGACCAGGAAGGTCCAAGGCCTGGAGTCCCAGCAGTCCCAGGTCAACCGAGCAAGTAGTGGTCAAAGGTGCAGGGACCCTGGTGTGTGGAGTCACACCCAGCCAGCCAGCCAGAGCCTTCTGCCTGCCCTCGGGGCGGGAATCTGGCATCCTGGGCTCTCTGTCCCCGTCCCCCTCGTCCCGTGAAGGCCCGTCCCCTTGCCCGCATCTCCAGGGAGGCACATTTTCAAGTACGGATCTCTTTTGTTCAGTTCTCTCCCACCAGGATCTCTTTCTTTGAAGCCCACTGCTGCATGCGTGCAGGCCTCATGCTCACACACCAGTCACTTCTGTTCTGTTTGAGTAAGTCCATGTCCGAACCACACGGTCCATGCATCTTTCCTTACTGCACTTACTCGATCTCTCTCTCCTTATGAAAAAGGACTTCATTTATTATTTTTTATTTTTTTATTTTTTGCAGTAGAACTGTATCTAATTCCATTAGCTTAAATTTTTGCAAGCATTTTTAATCTCTTACAATGCGCGGTCTCTGCAAGGTAAGGCCTCAGGTACCCCAGCCCTCCCCCCTTTCACACCTGAGGTCCCACCCACCGTGGCAGTACCAACCAGCGGGCTCCGGAGGTCAGTGGCTTCCCCCAGGGTGCCCTGTCCGTCAGCGTCCTCCCTGCCGGGCACCATTCTTTCCACACAGGCCCGCTCATACTCCTTCCCCATTCCCAACCTTTACCCCTGCCGTATGAGTTGGAATTTCTCTCCCTGGCTTTACCGCGAGTTCAAAACGCAGCTGCCCCTTCCCCCAGCAGATGGCGCTGAGCCCTGAGGGACAGTGTGCGCCTCCTTTGGTACAGCCTGGAACCCTGCCCGAGCCAGAGGACGTGTTTTGTTTATCCACAGTCCCAATGTCTCCCATACCTGTGGTGACAGTCCCCAACCCCAACCCCAACCCCCTCCCTGCTTCCACTGACCAAGATCAGGGTGGGGGCGGGGGAGCGGATGCCGGTCTGGGGATCTAGAAGAGCAGGAAGGAGGAAGCGTTCGGAACGGAGCCCACAGGCTCACTGTCTTTTCTACCTCCCCCAGGATCCACGCACATTCTCACCCCACAGAAACTGCTGGACACGCTGAAGAAACTGAATAAAACAGATGAAGAAATAAGCAGTTAAAAAAATAAGCCTCCCCTCCAAACCCCGAACCCTCTTCCCCCCAGCGCTCCGCAGCCCTGCCGCTGACCGCCTTGGTTACTTTGCTGGCCCTCTCCCTCCGGGCCTCCCCAGCTCTGCACGCCTGGCCGGCGCTGCCGCCACTGCGTTCTCGTGTTCAATGATGCCCTCTTCTCGTTTGAAACAAAAGAAAATAATGCATTGTGTTTTTTAAAAAGAGTATCTTCTATATGTATCCTAAGAGGAGAAGTTCACGTGGAAGTGGCACACTGCAGGAGAAGGTTCGGAACTGTTTAGAATGAATGGACACCTTCTCCCCGTTAGTCACGATTCCGTGACCTTGTACATAGCCCAGTGTGACATGCGCGCATCGCTCGAGTATGGGAAGGTAGACGCTTGGTTGTTTTTCAAAACCTGTCTTGAGTTGTTCCTGTTCTTGTTGGGACTCACAGAGATGTCTGTTCCAGGAGTATTTCAAACTGAGGTTCAACCTGTGGCCTTCACTCCTCCTAACCCTCAGTGCCTGCTGTCGTTCAGATAAGCCGGGAAGTGAAGACCAGGCATCATCTCGGGAGGTCTGAGCTGGAACCGACCTCTTTGCTTTCCCCAGTGGCTCATGCCCCTGATGCCGTGGCTGTGGGCGGGGGCTGGGGTGTCCACCTGAAGTCAGGCTGGGTGCCAGCTGGTGTCCAGCCTGTCACAGGACCCCCACCCCGGCCCGTGTCCACAGCACTGTGATCCTGAGGGAAGGCGTTCTGCAGTCTTAAGTCACCGTGCCCAGACAAGTGAGGAGCGAGCTCCCACTGGGGACCCCTGTCTCTTGGAGAAGCGGGTAGGCCTGATCCCTTTGACCAGACCCCTTCCTTCCCAGGCGTCAGCGCCATCACCTCTTAGCAGGGGTGTCAGTAGCCTGGGTCAAGTTCAAGGGTCAGGAATGGACTAGAACAGAATGGGTTCTGCAGGCTGCTGGTCAGAGGGCCCCTTCCTGTAGAGAGTGTCTGTCCCCTGAGACATCGAACAGCCGGAAGAATAGCCCGTCGGTTTATACAGACCTTTTCCCACTCAGGTTATCCTCAGTTTAAGATACTTCGTAACACTTTAATTTTCGTAGTGCCAGGTCATATGTCGTTGTGCTTGTAAGAGAAAATGGTCATTCTATTCTTTGTATCAAAACTTAGCTGTGTAACACTTAGCTCTAAAGCAAAAATTACAGAAGCCCGTGCAGACAGGATGTCTCGCCGTCCGCAGACTCGGCCGTGCTCGCTCTCCGCGAGCGAGCGCACTATTCGTCCTGCTGCTGTTGTCGGTTAATATAAAGACAGTGGAAGTCACAAAAACGTCCCCTGCCCAGCCCCCCACCGCCCTTTAAGCCCTGCAGACCGTGTGTATATAACTGTCTCGTGACGTCGTTGCAAACGTGGTGTATGCTAGTTCAACGCGCCCCCCTTTCCTTTCGGAATATGTTCCTCGCCCGCCCGGTAGCTGCATCGTGGTGTTCTCTTCCCGAGGCTCTGAAATCTCCCCTCTGCACTCGGATTAGTTTTCAGGTCCGTCTCCCTTCTCCCCCTTAAGATAGCGATCTTATTTCCTTAGGACAGAACTGTAGGTACTTGCATTGGTTTGTTTCTTACTGTCACTGCTTGTTTTGTCCCCTCCCCTCGACCAAACTGCTCATGCTTCAGGATCTTGTCTGTCGAACACGTTGGTTTTTTCTTTCTGTTATTTATATAAAAATAATTTATCAAAAGGATATTTTAAAAAAGCTAGTCTGTCTTGAAACTTGTTTACCTTGAAATTATCAGAATCTCAGTGTTTAAAGGTATTGAAGCACAAACATGTATCATCTCTGTACTGTTCTGTACTAAAGCACTCGAGTCTAATAAATAAATAAATCAGCGCCCATCACGGTGTCCAGAGTGACTCGAGTCTGGTCTTAACTGCAGGGAGCGGAAGGGGGAAGGCTTCAGCACTGGCCCATGGCAGAGGAGACCAGCTGCCTGGCGTGGCTTGGAGTCTTCTGGACCCAGGTCACTGTTACTTGCATTGGGATCTATAGCTCTCTCACGTCTGGGGACTTCAGCCAGACCCTGCTGAGGGGCCTGTACACCCACCTCGGTGTGACACCAGGCATTTGTTCCTGGAAGGCAGAATGGCAGAGTGACTAGGAGCACAGATCTCAGCATCAGGCAGGCCTGGCTCAGATCCACGTGACCTCGATAGGAACTGTGTCCCCTCCTGGGAGTGATGCTTGTGAAGCAGTGATGATATTGAGCTGAAGTATTGCTGGGTGTAGAATTCTTGGTTGACCGTTTTTTTTTTTCCACGCTTTGAGTGTCATTCTAGTGCCCCTGGCCTCCAAGATGTCTCGTAAGAGGTCAGCTGATAATCTTATCAAGGAGCCCTTGCGTGTGATGAGTAGTTTCCGTATTGCTGCTTTCAATATTCTTTTGTCTTTGTCTTTCTCCAGTTTGTGATGTGTCTAGGTCTGAATCTCTTAGAGTTTCTTCAGCCTGGAGTTCATTGAGCTTACTGGGTGTGCAGGTTAATGTTTTTCATCAACTATGGGAAGTTTTCAGCCATTTTTTTTCTTTTTTTACAAATTTATTTATTTTAATTAGTTTCAAGTATACAGTACATTGGTTAGACATCTATATAGTTCATAAAACGATCCCCCTAATTGCTCCCTTCCTCCCCTAGCCATCATATTAATGCTGACTCCATTCCCTACACCTTGCTCCCCATCCCCGTGACCATCTATCAACTACTAATTTGTACTTCTTTAACCCTTCACCCCATTCTCCCAGTGCCCCAATCCCCCTCCCCTCTGTCTGTCACCAAATTGTCCACTATTTTTGTGAGTCCGTTTTTGATTAGTTTGTTCTTTTTGTTCCTCAGATTCCACATGTAAGTGAGGTCATACGGTATTTATCTTTCTCTGCCTGACTTATTTCACTCAGCATGAGAACCTCTAGGCCCATCCATGTCGTTGCAAATGGTAGGATTTCATTTTTTTTTAATGGCTGAGATCCCCTCTCTGGTCACTCATGAGAGGGCACAGCCTTGGACATGCATAGCCTTCCTCACTTCTAGTAATAACTGTGAAGTTAATTTTAAGCCCGAGTTCCCAGGAGTCACCCCTGGGTCAGAGTGTCTTATTGTTCGGTATTTGTTCAGTGTTTAAGCCCCTTGCACTAGTGAGGCCTCAGCCCATGTTGATGGGTCTCTGTGTGGCTTGGGCAATGCTTTTAAGTCTGCCCCACGTCTTGTACTGATTCCGTCTGAGTGGGTGCAGCCTAGCACATGCACCCGGCCTTCCTGCCCCCCACACTGTGATCTCGGGAGTGGGGGGTCTCCTCTTGGCTGTCCCTTGCCCTGGTTCTCTATTAAACTTGCTGCTCAGCCATTTTGCTTGTGTCGTGGAGCTACCAGCCCCCTCTTAATTACTCTCTACCAAGATCTCCAGTGGTGTTGACGACACCCTAAGACATGGCGTTTTCGGAGTTCTGATCCAAGTCATCAGCTCCCTCAGGCAGAGATCTAGAGTTCTTTGCCTTTACAGCTGTCTTTCCCCAGAGCGGAACCCATACACCCTGCACCCAAGCCGGGGGTGAGACCTACTTTTCCCAGAGTGACACCAGGCTCTTGGGGCTGGCAGTGCCTGGTCTCAGCTTGCCCCCACAATGTAGAACTTCCACCCTTTAAGCTAGCCGAGATGGGGGCCACCAGGGTCCAAGCATTCTCACTCTGCCGCATCTGGATAGAGCTTCCACCCTCCAGGTGGGTCTGTGTGGGGAAGTCCTCTCTGTGGGCTTTGCTTGGACTAGAGATTCTGCAGCACAGGGCTGGACAGGATGAGAAAGGCCAGCAGCCTGCCCCTCCCGGGGTAAAACTGTAGCCCCAGACTAGTTGCTGGGAAGGAGGGGGAGCCCCCCGTCTTCTTGATCACACCTACCCAGAGTAGTGCACCCCAGGAAAAACGTCCATGACACAGAACTGGAAGGAAGAGCGAGCATACGTTATCTTCTGACACCAAATACATGTTGCTTTTTCACACTGTTCCTCCAGGTCTCTGACACCAACTGGGCAGCCACTGGCTCACGTCAGTTGTGACACTAACTACTCAAGAGTCCTCACAGATCAAGGGCTCAGTCCCACAAAAGTACCCCCACTTCAGATGCCAGCCACCACTGGGGTGCTCAGGCTATCCACGCTTCTGCCCAGCTGACTGTGAATTTGAGGGTTCCCATGACCCCCTCCTCGTGTTTGATCATCACGGGAACAACTTACGGAACTCAGGAAAGCACTTTACTTTCCATTGCTGATTTATTATAAAGAATCCATCTCAGGAACAGGCACATGGAAGAGCTGCATGGGGCAAGGTATAGGGAGTGGGGGTGGCCCAGAGCTTCCATGCGCCCCCAGGCACACCACCCTCCCAACACCTCGATGTGTTCACCAACCTGGAAGCTCCCAAGCCCCATGGTTTAGGAGTGTTTATGGAGGCTTCACCAAGTGGGCAGGATTGATTAAATCACTGCCCGCTGGTTATTGAACTCAACCTCTAGCCCCCCTCTCCTCTCCAGAGGAGGGGGGGGAGGGCGGGCCGTGGTCTGCTGAAAGTTCTAACCCTCTGACTATTATGTGCTTAGTCGTTCTGTGAGCAGCTCCCATCCTGAGGCTGTGCCCCACCCAAGACCACCTTATTAGCATAAATTCAGGTGTGGTCCAAAAGGGGCTTGTTATGAATAACAAAAGATTCCTCTCACTCAAAAAATTCCAAGGATTTTAGAAGCGCCATGCCTGGAATCTGGGGGCAAAGAGCAAATATATATATTTCTTATCGGACTATAGCAGATAAGGGAGTAGTCATCGCTCAAATACCACACTCATCTGTGTGGAGATTGAGATTTTCTTGAATGAATGGTTTTCCATTTATTGTAGGCCCTTAGAACCATTTCCAGACACTTTAAATGATTGTTTCCTATTTAAAAAAGAATCTTCACCAGTGAAATTGTTGTTTTGCTGAGGAGGGGGTCTATCGGGCTCCTTACTGTGCTATTCAGGAATCCTTCAGTGTGGTCTTAGCAAGTGTTTAGTGAGCACCTGCTATGTGCCAACTTTCATCCTAGGCTCTGGGGATTCAGTCACGAACAAGACAGCCTGGGTCCTCATGAGCTCACACTGCGGGCCGGGGGAGTGGTGGGGGGTAGTATTTTATCACACACCCTGGATGAATGAATCTCTGTCATGTGCCCCATAGAGATGGGCAAGGCGTCCAGCAGGTTAATGATGCCTGGCCTCCCTGTCCCCTCAGAGGGCAGAGATGGCTTTCTTCCCTCCAGAGCCTCCCACAGGTGGCAGTGCCCCAGCCCACCGCCACTGCCCTGGGCTGAGGCACCAGTCGGCCGGGCTGAGTGTGCTGAACTGACTCCTCCCAGAGGACCCAGACCACAAAGTCCAGCAGCTCCAGCGGCTCTGGGCCCACCACAACCGTCCCCAGCGTAGGACACACGGGCAGTTCGAAAAGCAGCAATGAGATGATGTCACTGGGGCTGGGGATGGCCGGTGGTCCCAGAATAGGGGGCTTTGGAGAGGATCTCCAAACAAACTCCAGAACAGGATATCCTCCGACCTGTGGCATCCCCATCCCCGCCACCACACCTGGACGGCTGGCCTGCAAGTCCAGCTGGTCACTCTTGCCGCGTGACTGCAGCCACATTTATAAGCCTGGCCCTGACCCCCAGGAGCAACCCTGGTGCTAACAGTCCCAGAGCTGACACCTCCCATGGGCTCCAAGAAGCCTGAGGGGCTGCTGGCTATGCTGTCCCATCGGGCTGGGGATCCAGAGCTACCTTCTGAGATGGGCTGCAGGTAGAAAGGTAGAAACCCGGGAGGCATGAGTCAGGAGAGGCAGCTGGGGGCAGTGGGTGGGGGGCGCGGGCACCATGGGGATCTTTTGCCTGGGCTGGGTTCCTGAGGGGGGAGCCACTCAGGTCAGATGGAGGGCAATATCCTGCTGGAGTGGGGCCATTGCTTTGGGCTGGAGGGGCAGCCCCCCTATTGACTCCAAGTCTTGGGCACTGGGCAAGGGCTCTCTCCTCTGCGGCCTGTGTCACCCTGTCCACAGTCCTGGGCAGACAAATCCGAGCCCACTTTTAACCAACCACTGCTCCAATCTGCCTCCCTGACAAAACACCTGTGTTTCTGACCCCTCCACATCTCGATACCTCTGCAAGGATCTAGCCACTTAAATCAGCCTCAGATACTGAAGTAATACTGAGCTTCCCCTTGTCCAGTCATCAGAGACACTCAGGATGGATTGCATCATCTCTTGTTAACTGCCAAGCCCGGGGCAAAAGGGATGAAGAGGACCTGCCACTGTCCCAGGAAGTGCCTGGGCCACATGCACTGGGCGTACGTAATGGGAATACAGGCTCGGCCCGCTGAAGAGGAAGGCGGGAGATGGAGCATGGAGAGGCCAGAGGCTGGTTGGGGCACGTGGCTGCTATTCAAGGCACCTACCAGCTGGACACATACCGCCCCCACCCCTAGGATGCTGCCACCCCAGGCCAAAGCTACAGAGTGGCCCTTTGTTTGCTGAGTCAGTGTGGGGCATATGGAACACCTCCACTGAGCCTTATGGAAAACCGAGCCAGCCTCTGGACTGGGACGTCCTGGGACCTCAGTATGGTTCCGTGCCCCTCCCTACCCTGCTTCGGGTGAACCGAGAGGGTGGTTCCGCCGTGTAAGCTGCATCACCAAAGGATTAAGCCAGCCTCGGAAGCCTCAGGGTGGGGGCTCCTCGGCCTGGGGGCCATATGACCGGCTTCTGGTCCTGGGGCGCTCTGGGGAAGATGCCCCCTCTAATGGGTACAGAAGGGCAGAGTGGTGGTTTCTAGGGCTTTGATCAACTCTGATGATACTCACATTAGGGGAAGGAGGGGTCTCCCAGGGCCCAAAAGATTGCCCGGAGAGCCTGGTGTCCTGGTCTCTGAGACGCCATGGCCTGGGACACCCCAGCCTAGGGCCTCTGTGGTGCTGTCAGCCTCGGAGGCAAAGGCCATTTGCCAGTGCCCAGTCTTGCCAGGAAGAGGACAGGGTCCCTTTAAGCCTTGCTTCATTCCCTCAGTTTGTTGCTATGTATAAGACCAACTTCCTTAGCAACCACCTGACCTCTTAAAGGGGCCCTGGAGTAGCAGTGGCTGCCAGCCATGGCTCCCAAGAAGAAGGCAAACAAGGGGGCCAAGGAGCCGGAGGTCAAGAAGAAGAAAGGTGGCAAGAAGGATCCTGGCGTGGCCATGGACATGCTTTCAGCCGAGGAGATGCGGGAGTTCTACCACATCCAGATCCGCGACCTGGAGGACAGGCTGGCCCGGTGCGTGGGCGGGCAGGGGGCTGGTCCTGCCCTGCAGAAGCTCCACTCCCAGCTGGGCACTGTGCAGGCTTCGTCAGGGTGGGGGGCGTTCTCTAACTTTTTCAAGACAAACCCCTTTGGTGACGAGGAGGCCGTGGTTCATCCCCAGATGATGTCGCAGATACTCACAGCTGATGCCAAGTCCTTTGTGTGTGCCAGGTGGGGCCTGTGCTGGTGTTCACTGTGTCCTCGAAACAGTCCCACGAGAGAGGTCTTGACCTCATTCCCATTGCACAGGTGGGGGGACTGAGGCTCAGAGAAGGGAAGTCACCCCCAGAAAGTACCAGAATGGGAGCCCCAGCCCCTCTGAATTCTCTACGTCAGGCTGCTTCCTGGCTCCACAAAGCTCTGCAGCGCCCTGCATGCAGCAGCCATGCAAAAGATGCTGGTTGAGCAAATTATGAAATAAAACATCTTTCCAAATAACTCCTACCAACTATTCCATTGGCTACCAATAATCAATTATGTGATACTTTAAAAACTCACAAGCTTCCCTCAAGCTGAGACCAGATTGCATATGTTTGAGAACAGTGCATCTGGGAGATCGTTATTTTGTGGTTGCTATTTGCCAAGCCCCTCTGCCAGGCCCCGAGAGCACAGCGGTGAATGAGGTTCAGGGGTCTGCCAAGTGGAGGACTAGACACATCAGGTCTCAACCACCAAGTGGGACAAGGGCCAGCCTACAGGAGGGCACCAGAGAGGGTCACAAATGTGGCTCAGGGTCAAGAAGGTGCCACTGAGGAGGTAACTCGGTGGACGAGTAAGGAAGACGGCATGTGCAAAGGTTTGGGACAAAGTGTGGCAGTGTTGGGGGGTAGAGCTGGCCGACCGCAGCAGGAAGCTTTGCAGTTAAGAGCCTCAACTCTGGAGTCAGACCGACTGGACTCAAGTTCCAGTTTTGCCATTTACTACCTAGGAGTTTCTTCTTCCCTCTGGGCCTGCGTTTCATCTGTAAAATGGGTATAATCATCATAGTAGCTACTTCCTTATGGGTTGCTGTGGGAATTCAACAAATACACACTGAGTACCTACTGCGTACCAGGGCCTGTCCTCGGTGGTGGGGGACACGGCTGTGAGGATAATAAACAAAGGCCCTGCCCTCATGGAACTCACATCCAGTGAAGCAATGAACGTTAAGGCAGAAGGGCTGGCTGTGGTTGTGAGTGCAGACCAGGGGGAGAGGAGGCTGGATTCCAACCGTGAGGAGCCTCAAATGCCCCTCTGGGGGTGGGTCCTGAGGACCGGAGGCCTGGCTCACACAGACCCCTGGACCTCTGCCCGGCCCTCGCCTCAGGTACCAGCGGAAGTGGGATGAGCTGGCTGTGCAGGAGAAGTTGTTCCGCCAGGAGTTTGAGCAGCTGGCCAACAACAAAAAGGAGATTGTGGCCTTCCTCAAGCGGACGCTCAACCAGCGGGTGGATGAGATCACTGACCTCAACGAGCAGCTCCAAAGCCTGCAGCTGGCCAAGGAGATGGAGAAGGATGCTTTTGAGGCACAGCTGGCCCAGGTGCGCCATGAGTTCCAGGAGACCAAGGACCAGCTCACCACAGAGAACATTATCCTCGGTGAGCGGGGACTGAGGGCACACGCCATGGGGACAGGGATTCCAAGGCTCTGGCTCTTTGGGCTCTTTGGGCTCAAGTCCTGATTCTACCACTGATTACCTCTGTGGCCTTGGGTGAGCACTTGTCCCTGACCCTGTTACCTGAGAAATGGGAATAACGCATCTACCTGGAGCAACAGCTATGTGCTGCTCTCCACGCATTATCTTCCGGAACTGTCCCAGCAATCCCACAAGGCAGAAAACCCTGGCACCCCCGTTGGTAGGGGAGAGAGCATCTCAAGAAGGTGAAGTGTCTTTGGCCAAGGTCACTCAGCTGGCAAGGGTTGTTTTGAGGCTTAATGACAGCATGCGTGCCGGGAACAGAGAAGGTGTTCAAACTGAGTAGCCGTAGTCACCATCACTTTCATAGAGGGGAATGGAGGCCAGTGTCAAGGGAGGCTTCTCAGGGGAGGCGGATCCTGAACGAGGATGGATAAGATTAGAGGAGGGGAAGAGAGAGCTTTCCAGACTAAGGCAACAAAGGTGGGCAGGACTGGGTGTAGGGACGGGTGTCTGACCCAACTGAATCAGGAACCGTAGGCAGGGCAAGAGGACATGGGGCAGGAGGGGTATCACGCAAGGGCCTCCCTGCCACCGGGCCCTGCCCCGCCCCAGGCGGCCCCTCACCAGGCCTGTGCCCTGTGGTGGGGCAGGGGGGAAGCTGGCAGCCCTGGAGGAGTTCCGGCTGCAGAAAGAGGAGCTCACGGAGAAATTCACGTCACTGGAGGACCAGCTGCGAAGGCAGGAGAGTGAATACAAGGACTACGTGTACAACCTGGAGAAGAAGTCGGTGCTGGACAAGGACAGGTGGGCAGGCGGGTGCTGGGAGCCTTCGTCAGTGGGGCCAGGCACGCCCAGTCCTCAGACTTCTACTGGCTTCTAACTGCGGGGGGACCGCACTCGCCTACCCACTCCCCCACCCACTGCTCCTCAGAATCCTTGTTGATTTATGGAGGGCGGGAGAAAATAAACGAGCTCCCACTCCGGTCCTCACGCCGGCCAGCACTGGAGAGTCCCTGAACTTCCTTTTGCCACGTTTTGTGACTTAAATCATATTTAATAATACAGTGATTTGGTTTACAATTCCAAAGGTGCAAAGGTCTACAGTGAAAAGTCCCATGCCTGCGGCCCCTCCTCTCCTGGGGCAGGAGTGGAGAGGTGGCTCTAGGTGCACTGGGGACCCCCCACACAGGAAGGGTGGGTGCCTGAGGCCTGTGCCCACCCTGCCCAACGCCTCTCGCTCCCACCCATCTTGGCTAGATTGAAGAAGGAGATCATCCAGCGTGTGAACCTGGTGGCCACTGAGTTCCGCAAGGTGACCACGAGCCAGATGTGGGACACGACAAAGCGGGCCATCCTGGAGAACAACAGCATGAGCCTGCAGCTGTCCAAGGTCTCCCAGCACGGCATGCAGCTGTTGCGGGAGAATGAGCAGCTCAAGTGCGCCCAGGACAAGCTGTGCAGACAGCTGGAGCTGCTGGAAGACGCCAAGGAGATCATGGCCAGGCACAGCAGAGGCCACCAGAAGGTGTGCCAGCCAGACCCTCATCACAGGGTGTCTGACACATAAAGCAGGAGGGAACCCTAGGGGCCCTGCCCTCAGGGCAAACACAGGACCCAAGCTGGAGCCAGGTTACGAGGGAAGCAGCAGTGAGAGGTCGGGGACCCTCCGTGTAGTGGCTCTGGGGTGCTGGCCCTAGTTTTTCTTTATTTGGTTTAAAGCCCCCATAACTCGTGGAAGCGGAGCCCACTCCCGGAGCGCTGGGCGCTCTGCCCAGCTGCTGTCCAGAGCCCTGGCCGAGTCTGGAGCTGGGGGAGCGGGGCTGGCTGAGGGCCCACAGTGGGCCCAGGGCACGGCCACCTGCCCGCACCTGCAGATCATTGTCATGCTGACGGAGAAGTGCCATGAGCAGCAGCACAGCAAAGTGGAGGCTGAGCAGCTGCGCCTTTTGCAAAGCAACCTGGAGCAGAGCCTCCTGCAGCTGCAGCAGGACGCGGAGGCACTGAGGTGAGGGGCAAGTGGTGGGGGCAGGACGGGAGCCCATCCCTTTAGGGCCACAGGACACAGGCCAGTGACTTCCCTTCTCTAGAGGTGCCTTGAGGCTTCCTCTGTCAAACAGGCTGAGGCCTGAGGCTGGATGAGGGCCCCTGTGGGCTAAAGAGAAATGGCAGGGCCCGCTGCCCTGGGGCAGGGAGGTGGCTGACTCGTCTGACCCCGGAGCCAGGAGCCAGAGAGACCAGCTGAACGTGCAGCTGGAGCGGCAGCAGGCTAAGGTGCAGCGGCTTCAGCAGGAGCTGACCGAGGAGCAGAAGGTTCGGGCAAGCCTGGAGACGGCTCTGGGCCAAGCCACCTCCTTCCTACGGAGCATGCTGCAGGTGAACTGCAAGTGGGCGAAAGTGGGGGGCAAGAGGCAGCAGGCCGAGGATAGAAGGTGCTCAGTGATAAGTGAGTCACGTGGAGAAGGCCGGGCCAGGCCCAGGGCCAGCAGCGCCCCCGACTTTCCCCTGAGAGACTCCTGGCAAGTCTATCCTTTTCTGATTCTGCACTTCGAAGATCCCTCCAAAGTCTCAAAGGACCTGGATGGAGTCCTCTGAGGCCCTGGAAGGCCTCGGGCCTCAGTCTTCCTATGTGGAGAATGGATACCCCACCACAGCCAGGGAACACTTCACAAATACAGGCACTGGAGCTGGAGTTCCCCAGCGGTGGGTGTTGGGGCCGCGGAGGACCTGATCCCCACGGGCCCATCCCTCCCCCACCCCCCGCCTCCGCACCGGCAGATGCAACCGGAAGGAGAGGACGGCGACTTCGATGTAGTGTTCCAGCTGCAGCGCAAGGAGATGCTGCAGCAGCTGCTGGCCATGCTCAGCTCAGCCATGGTCCTAAGCCTCCAGCTGGTTCCTTGTCCCCACAAAGACAGCCAGCCCCGTGGCTCAACCAAGGAGAGGTGAGTGACCCTGTGTGACCTCAGAAGCAGCTATCGGACTTGTCCAAGGGCTGTCCTCAGTGACCCTGAGCTAGAATTCGGGGTCCCCAAAGCCTTTCTCAACCTCAGCTTCCTCATCTATGAAACAAAGTCGTGATGACACTAGCCCCCTCCCCGCAGCCGGTCCAGCGCCCAGCCATCCAAGATGGGTTCTCTGCTGCAGCAGCTGTCCAACATCACGCCCTACCAACTGGGGGACCTGGGCCTGGTGCCTCGACGGACCCACATCCCACCCAACCCTGAGGACCTCAGGCTGCTCTCACGCACCACCCGTGTGGGAGCCTTCCACACACACAGCAGCTCTGAGGTGAGAGCGCCTGGGGACCCAACGACAGCAAGATGGCAGCCAGCCCTGGGTGTAGATCCCAGCGTGGCCACACAGCACCTGGGGGGATGTGGCTGGACCTCTCTAAGCCTCCATTTCCCCATCTGTAAAATGGGCTGAAGAAAGGCGCGGCAAGGCCTCAGTGGGCTCAGGCATGCGCACACAGTGCCTGGGAGAGGGGCTTGCTGGGCCACTCTTCCATAGGCGTGGGAGGGGTAGGAACCCCAAGGAGGCCTCAGCTTCCAAGCTGGCATCTTTAATCTTACAGATCCACACCTCTGGTTCTACAAAAAGATTCAAAAAGCTTAGTCTTCCTGAAGTTTCCCTACTTTCCAAGTAAGACACAGAGAAGACCAACCCCCCACTCCCAGAAATGGACCAATCAGGCCCCAGTCCCCCCTTTAATCCACAGGAGGCCTGGAACAGCCCAGAAAAGAGATATATAAAAAGTGGTACCGCAGGTTGGCATGGCACCTCTGTGGATGTGGCTGGGTGCGTGGGCATGGCAGTCAGGCAGGCAGCCATGTCCACTGGTGTCAGGTGCCTGATAAGGGCCCCTGGCTTCGCTGGCGGATGTGGTCCAAGAGAAGGTCGGTGGCACGCTCCAGCAGCGGAGGGAGCAGCTCCTGCTCCGCAGAGGAGAAGCAGCCCAGCACATGCGCCTGCACTGCGTCAGGGTGCGTCGGGCGCCCTATGCCCACCCGCAGCCGAGGCATTGCCTGTTGGGGAGTAGGCAGTTCCAGGGAGCTTTGGTGAGGAGTGTTGGGGCCCCATGCCATCCCATCTCACCAGACCCAGAGCAGGACAGAGGGGTGGACTCACACTGGAGTTGAGGCAGGTAATGCAGGAACGAACTCCATTGTGGCCCCTTAAAGGATACGAGAAGCAGTCAGAACTTCCTTGGGTCCGCCGCGCCTTTACCCCTCCCAGCCCAGGCTGGAGTCAGAGCACCCCACCCCACTCCAACAGGGATGCCAGCTTCCCTATCCCACCCGCATTGGCTCAAGGCCTCACCTGGCGCTTCCCCCTAGCTTCAGAGCCAGTTTCCCCAAGGGCTTGTCCAGCTCATCATGCACCAGGTAGACCTCCTCAGCAGTCAGCCCAAACAGCTCCGCTTGGCACAGGGAAACGGTGGCCCTGGTTACTGCCCATCTGCCCAGGGAGCGTTGTCCCAATTCAGGGCTCCCACAAGGAGGCGCCGAAATTAACCCCACTTCACATATAAAGAAACTGAGGCTCCCACAATACCGAAGGCCATGCAGCAACTGGAGCTCAACAGGCACCTTGGAAGTGAACGGGTCTGCAGCAGCCCAGAATTCCCTCTAGCCCCTGCGCCCTCCCCGCCGGCCGGCCCACCCCTGGTGCCCTCAACTCACCGGCCCGGGCCACGCTGCGCCCGTTGGCATTCATGAGCCGCCGTGGTCGGAGCAGGACCAGCTGGGCATCCCCGAGCGAGGCCAGGGCGAGGTCGGCGACGCAGCGACGGTCGCGCGCCCAGCTCTCCGCCACACCCAGCCGCCGTGCCAGTTGCCCCAGCACCGCCATGCCCACGCTATGTCGCGTGCCGGGCAGTCCAGGGTTCCCTAGGCCGGCCACCTGCGGGCGGCACCGGGGAAACCGAGGTCCGACAACTCTGCCACCCTCTATCTCACAATGCCCCCTGGGACCCAAAGCAGAGGAGGGAAACGGAGAGCAGGACCGGAGTGGGAAAGGGGCGTGAAGAAGGGGCCTAGAAAGAAACCCTGGAGGCTCCAGAAGGCTGAGTGGAAACTGGCGCCCCGAGGGCTGGGCAGGCAGGGCGCCCTGGTGCAGGAGCGGAGTTACTGGAAGTTTGGGGCCCGTCGGAGTATTAGACCCATTTCCAGATAAGAAATCTGAGACAAGGAATTTGGGAGGCTGCCCGGAGACAATGGCAAAACTGGAGCTAGGATCCCGGAGCCTCTACGTCGCCGCCCTCCACTCCACTCACCAGCCACCGCTTCCCCGGAGGCCGGGGTTCCAAAACGCACCGGCTCATGGCGCGACTCAGCCACAGCCCGGCGTGCAAGAGGCCGGGAGGCGGCATGCTGCTCCCATTCTGAGCCCCGACCCCGCCCCTGACGTCATCCAGCCCTCGGCCAATAGCGATCGCCACCTGTCCGGGGGCGGCCGCCAGCGTCCAATCCAGGGCGGGCCACGGGGTCGCCACGTTTCTGAGGGGCGGAAGTGGCAGGGCGGCAGCCGTATCTGGACGCCCGCGTGCATTCCGTGGTGTGGCGTCACTGTGTCCCGGCGAGGTTTGTTGTGGGACTCACAGAGCCCTTGCTTGACCTCCAGATTAGGAAGAGGGAGTCTTCCTTTGGTCCCCGCAATGGTCCTGCCTCGTGGCGGAAACCCGGCAAGTCTTTTTCCTTCCGTGGTCTCAGCTTCCCCAGGTAGTAAGTTTGCTACCCTCGGTCCTGCGCAAACAGCCCTTGGATCCCAGAGGCGTGGCCAGAGGGGCGGAGCCTGTGGGCGTCGTGGAGATGCTGCCTAGCAACGTCAAGGAAGGATGAGAGTCGCGAGGGAGCCAACTCAGACCTGGAGATCCACCTGGAAGGGGCCTTATGACAGACTCCAGAGAAGTGCTGGAGAAGGTGAAAGCACAGGCAGAGAGTCGAGGGAGAAGAGACTGAGACTGAGTTCACAGAAAAGGTTTTAATTACCGGAGAGGCAGGATCAGTTGAGCAATTCAGCAAAGTCCCAGGTTGCTGTACAGAGAACAAAGGGCTTGGGACTTGTGGCCTGTGGGGAGGTCAGAGGAGTGGCTGGAACTGGTGTCCTGGCAGAGATGGCATTGACCCAGACGAGGTGGGAGAAGAGGAGGGATCTAAGAGATCTTTAGGAAGTGGGACGGACAGGACTTGAGGACTAATGGGACATAAGTCTCTGGCTGGCAGAGAAGGTGAACTCACCGAGGTGGGAAAGCTGGGGCAGAAGTCAGGTGAGGTGCTCAGTTTGGCCTGCTGGGCGTGAGAGTCCCACAGGAAATACTAGTGGCTGCAGGACCCTGGGACCTGCAGCTTGGGGCAGGGCCTGAGCCGGAGACTAATATTAGAGTTTTGGGTGTCAGTAGGTGGAGGTGGGAGCTGAGGAGGACCGGAAGGAGAGCAGAAGGCAGTGTGAGCATGAGAACCTTGACCACAGGAGGAAACAGGACTGGAGAGAGAGAGGTTGGGACATCCCCAAGGGGAATGGGGCTAGGAGTGCCACCAGACCCCAGATTGTGCCTCCTACCAGGCCTCATTGCCACCCCTCTTCCATCCTGTAAAATACTTGAAGAGAGTGAGCGTGTGTGTGTAGGGGGTAGGGGGGCAGTCATCCCTGAGGCCTGCTCCAGCATGCTGTCCCTTGGTTCTAGGATCCTCTTTACCAGACTCCCTCACAGCACATCCCAAAGCCATGGGTGGCTCCAGCCCCAAAGGAGACCCTACAGCGCATCTTTGGGACCAGCCAGGTGTTCTGGACCACTGATGATATAGGACCAGAGGTCACTGGGTCAACAGTACCCCGCAAAGTCAGGGAGTAGTGAGTGACTACCTTGCCCCGGGGTCTCAGGTTCCTACCCTGTACGGCCATTGATATGTCGTGCAGCTTTGGGCCAGTTGCTCTCCCTCCCTGGGCTTCAGTGAACTCACCTGTGTAATAGGGCTCCTCCACCTCAGCTGATGAAAGGCTGCTGGCCTAGATGAGCGCCAGCAATGCCAGCCTCCTCCCCGGATCTCCGTCTACCCCTCCTGTGTCTCCACCCAAGCACCCCCACCCACCCACTCCCACAGCCCTAGCTCTATGCCTTGGGCTGGTCAAAGTCAGGGCCTGCCCCTCTGCCTGTGCCCCCTGCCCCCACAGCTACCAGCAAGGCCATCAGTGCTTGGAGAAAGAAGACTGGGAGTTGGCTGTGCTGTTCTTCTCCCGCGCCCTCCACCTGGACTCCCAGCTGGTGAGGGGAAGGGTTTGGGTGGGGCCAGACAGTCTCTGGCACACACTTCCCCCTCACTGTTGCACCTGCCAGGCCCATCCTCTTAGGGCCACCAAGTCCCTACTGGTAACAGCGTCAAGCCTCAGGGTGGACTGTGGGGAGGCAACAGCAGCCTGGGACCCCTCTCCCCAGGTAGACTTCTACGCCTTAAGAGCCGAAGCCTACATCCAGCTCTGCGACTTCTCCTCGGCTGTCCAGAACCTGCGCAGGGCCTACTCCTTCCAGCCAGAGAACACCAAATACCTGGAGCGGCTCACCTTTGTGCTTTACCTGCAGGTGCCTAGGGCTGCCCCAGGCCCACACCCCACACTTGGGCCTACTGGCTCTCCCTCCAACTCCGGGGACTTTCCTTGCTCCTGGGACTAGTTCTGACTCCCTGTGGACCTCCTTGTCCCTGTGTCTGTGTCACCACCTGCTGCCCCTCTCGTGACTTCTCCCACCTCTCGAGTTGGTTTACTGCCAGGGCTGGGTAAAATTTTGCAACATCATTGAACTTTCTGCAACAATGACAGTGATCTGCTGGACACTGTCCAATCTGGTAGCCATTAGTCACATGGAACTGTTGAGCCCTTGAAATGTGGCAAGTGTGACTGAGGAACTAATTTTTAAGTTGTATTTCATTTTAATTAAATTTGTATAGCCACATGAAGCTTGTGGCTATTGTATTGGACAGCACAGACCTAGAGTCTAGAGGCTCTAACCACTAAAAAGGTCATGGCGCCCTCACATTGGCAATTCAAAATAAAAACAGTATTGAACCATAAAATGCCAACGAAGTTCTGATCTTTTTTCCATTTTGACAATTTAATATCTTTGTTTTGAATGTCCATAATTATTCAATTCTTGAAACATTTGGGGCACTCAAACCACATGCTTAGTCTGTCCGTTGGACTCTTGAATCCAGTACTGGCACTACCTGTGTGACCCTGGGGAAGTTACTTCACCTCTCTGAGCCTCAGTTCTCTCATCTGTTACCGTTAGCTCTGCTTTTCCCATCTACCTCCCTGATTTTCCCTTTCTCTTTGTTCCTGGGTCTCCGTATTGCTGTCTCTTGCCACCTGTGTATTTCTCACTGCCTCGTGCTGTCTCTCCCCAACTCTGTATCTCTCCCCATCTCTGTGTCCCCGTGTCTTGTCTCTTTCCCCTTCCACCCCAGTGCTGCCTGGACCCTGTCATGGGTACTGCCAGTCTGGGGATGCAAACAGAAGTGACTGCCCTTTGTGTCCCCAGGGCCAGTGCCTGTTTGAGCAGTGTGCCTTTCAGGATGCCCTGAACATCTTCTTGCAAGCCTGTGAGCTCCAGCCCGAGAAATCCTGCTTCCGTTACCGATGGTGAGTGCCCCATTTGCATCCTTCCAACCTGTGTTCTCCAGTAGCCCCTGCTTGTCTCTCTCACCTCACAGACAGAGCACCTTTGCCCTCTGTCCTCAGCATGACCTGTCTCCTGGCCCTCAAGCAGCATCGCGACTGCCTCTCACTTGTCACTAAGGAGGTGAACCGTGGCACAACCAATGCCGATGTCTACATGCTCCGGGCCAGGCTCTATAACTTCTTCCAGAAGGTAGAGCAGGGAGGGCAGGCAGGGGGTGTCCCTCCTCCCAGCCGGGGTTCCCACAGCATGCCCTGAGATTATAAGAGGCATCTAGGCCATCAGTCAGCCCAGAAGCCACATCCGCACGGTGTGGTGGAGGCATCTGGGCAGAGGCCCTGACCAACACTGACTACTGAGCTGCCCAGTCAAGTAGTTCAATTATCACTCAGCCTTGGCTCTGTGCCAGGCTTGTGCTGGCCCCTGGAAACCACAAGGTGGGAGACCCATGCCATCACGGCCCTCACAGAACTCACGGCCCGGGGGAGACGTCCCTCAGCAGATAATTATGTGAAGAAACATTTCATGAGTGTATGAAGTAGCGTCTGAGATCCGCTAGACAAGGCGGCCCTTCCTCCTCCCTTCCTTCCTTTTCTTATTTGTCTCAATGAACATTTACTAAGCACCTCCAGCTGGTGCACCCCCGGCTTGGACATGAGGACAGACAGTACAGGGAACGGCTTTGGGACAAGGGAAACTTGGGGTCACAAGGGAAGAGGGGACTGCAGGTATGGAAAGGCATTGGGCAAGGCCTTGTGAACACAGGACGCCCCTGACTTCTTCCTGGAGACAGCGGGAGCCTCCAAAGGGTGCTCCCCAGGGCAATGGGCTTTTGAAAGATCCTTCTGGCTGCCAGGGGGAGTGCAGGCTGGAGGGGACGAGTCTGGAGGCTGGAACGGAAGCCTGTGGAGGAGGCTAGGTCCCATCCAGCAGAAGAGGAGGGAGTGAAGGAGCCGGGGGGAGGATGGGCAAGAAGCAGACTGTTCACTGTCCTTGGATGTGAGGATCAGAACTGACTGGGGGTGGGGCCATGAGGGGAGGGAGGGATCCAGAACGGTGTTCCAGCTTGGCCTGGTGCCTGGGAGCTGGGACGGAAGAGGAAGGAGCGGGGAGTGGGTGGAATTGGGCGGGGGTTCACCTCAGTTCAGCAGGTGGGGCATCCTGGGGGTGGTTGGAGATGTGAGCCTCCCTGTGCTGGGGGCTGGGCTTCTGTGGTCAACAGTGAGTCAGTGGGAGAGTCTCCTTCAAAGCTGGGAGACTGGTAATTATTGATAATTATTGTCGACTATCCGGATTTTAGCTGCTCCCCGCCACCTCAGTGCCTGCAACGCGCATGCTAAGCACTCAACCCATGTTTATCTAAGGCTCACGATAACACTTTGATTAGATACAACCCCTTGTCCTCTCTTCACAGATGAGGCTACAGGTCCGAAGGGGCTGGGTGACTCATTTAAAGTCATACAGCCAGTTCTTAGGGACACTGTCCTTGGACCCAAGTCCGCCTACTCCAAAGCCCTGCCCCTGGCCTCTGCTGTCTTCCCCCTCCCGACTTCCACTCACGCCTGGTGTCCACACTGTTTGCTCTGCTCTCCTCCAACCAATTACCCACAGGACACAGCGTCCTTGCTAAAACTGATCGTTAACTGACTGACAGACCTGCTCACCCAGTGGAAGGTTATATTCCTTGGGATGTTTTCCTCCCATGCCCAGGCCTGAATCTGTTCTTGGTCAGAGTTATCTTGGACTTAAAGTTCAAAAGACTGGGGAAGGATGTGCAGGGAAGGAGAGAGAGGAAACAACAGTCAGTCAGGAGGCCACACCCTCCCCCACCCTGAGTGAGCCTCCCGGAAGTCCTCCAAGGAGGCGGCGTCTGTAACCCCAATCCACAGCAGAAACCACTGAGGCTGATCTGGCTCACCTGAGGTCACATCTGGAAAGGGGCCAGCAGGAATGGGACCTGGGATGGGATTTTCCCACAATGTTCCCTGCCTTCAAGAGGCGGAAAAGGTGGAACAGCAAAGTGGGGGCACCGAGAATGGGTGGCGTGGTGCCAGCCCACCCAGAGAAAGGCCCCTTCAGGCCTGGAGGTCCGCCCACCCCCCTCCATGGACAGGGTAGGGCTCAGCTTGGCCTGCACCCCTGATGCCACCCCTGGCCCCCTGCAGCCCAAGCTCTGCTATCAAGACCTGCACGGCGCCTTGCTACTGGATCCCAAGCATGCACAGGCCAAGGTGCTGCTCAAGGTGATGGTGGACCAGGCCCAGAAGTCACGCCAAGATGCGGGGATCCTAGCCGTGCAGGGCAAGCCTCAGCATGCGCTACACTGTATCAACTGTGCCATTGAAAACAACCCTCTGGACCCCAGCCTCTTCCTCTTCCGGTATGAGGCAGAGGGAGGTGCCAGTCTTGGGCCCAGCTGTGTGGTCTCAAGAGGGCCCTCAAATCTCCTTAGGCCTCATCTAGTTTCCCCATCTAGCTTCTAATAATCTTTCCCTACTCCCCACTGCGGTCAGGCATCATGGGGTAGTCTCTGCTAGCACCCCTGGAGATGGGGCAGGCAGCAGCCTCAGTTAACAGTGGAATCCTGCCCCCCCCCCAATGCTGCTGAGCAGTTCACGCTGGGAGGATCAGCCCAGCACAGTGGACAAGGCTTGGATGTGAAGCTGGACCTGCCAAGGACTCACCACGTGATTCAGAGCCATTTAACTTCCTTCAGCTTAGGTTTTCTCATATAAACAGTGGGGGCGAACCACCTGTCTGGAGGACAAAAAGGCCTTAGCATAGAGGCTGGCATGCACCTGGCTCCCCAAAAGAAAGACGGGAGCTATTTTTGAGAAAAGTATAGTTACCAGTGACTAGCAGGTCATCTGAGTAGCAATCCAGGCCTCACAAGCCAAACCTAGCACGTGACGTGGAGCCCCCACCCCCAGCCCCCTACACACATGGGCCACCTCTGCGGGTCAAAAGGCCCAGAGCGGCACCGCCGGCCCAGCCAACCCCAGTCAGTGGCGGTGCGGCGCTTTGGCCCTCATGTCCCTCTCTCAGGGGCACCATGTACCGACGGCTCCGGGAGTTTGATGCCGCCGTGGAGGACCTCCTGAAGGCTCTGGACATGATGACCGAGTGCCAGGAGGACATGGTGCAGCAGGCGCAGCGCCAGCTGCTGCTGACCTACAACGACTTCGCCGTGCACTGCTACACGCAGGGCGCCTACCAGGAGAGCGTGCTGCTGCTCAACAAGGTGCTCAAGGACGAGCAGCAGGAGAAGGGCCTGTACATCAACCGCGGCGGTGAGTCGGGGCCGGCCCGGAGCCCCTCGCCTCTCAAGGCCTGGGCTGGGCATCTGAGGCCTCTGAGGGAGGGAGGAAGAAGGAGAGGCAACAGTTAAGAGTCTCAGTGCCCCACGGGCACACTGGCGGAAACGTTGCCTTCGACAGGACTAGCTACAGTCTGTCTAAGGAACATTCAGAAATCAGGCAGCGGAGGGAAAGGCGCGCAGAAGCTCGGAGAATCTCCGTAGGCGACCCCGACCGCCCACGGGTGTTATCAGCCACCAGTTTCAGGCCCTGTTCTCCAGGGAGGCGGAGCAGGCTGGGCTGGGACTCCTAGGCTCTGGGGTTGGGGACTCACTCAGCCCCCGCCCCTGGGCCCCAGATTGCTTCTTCCAGTTGGGCAACCTGATCTTTGCCGAGGCGGACTACCAGCAGGCGCTGGAGCTGAACCCGCAGGACGAGGGCGCCAACATGCGCATGGGCCTGCTGCAGGAGATATTGGGGTTTTGCCAGCAGAAGAGCAAGTGCGCAGGGGCTGGGGGCGGGGCCGGACTGGGGGTGGGGCCTGGCGGGGGCGGGGCTGCCGTGAAGCCGTCTGCTGGGATCCCTGGGTCATGATGCTCGCCCAAGTATGTCTCCTAAGTATAAATTTTATTTCCAGGCTTTCTCTAAAAATCCTTTACTTTTTTCCCTGAATATTATGGTGATTTTGCTTTTTATAAAAAGCTTAAGTGTTCAGTAATTTGTAACTTAGGACCTGAAAGTTCCTTCTAATATCTACCCAGCAACGCCTCCCCTGCCCCTGTAAGTTTGGTAGATTCCTCCAGATTGCTTCCTATGCGTATATTAACGATTATTATCATTTTACAAAAGTGAGGTCATGCTGAACTGCTTTGACCTGCTCTTTTACGTCCCACAGCATTGCGCGTGGGACTACCTCGCTCTCCTTTTACCGTTTGCATAGTATTCCATTCTTTAGACAATCCTCTACTGATGAATTTTGGGGCTGATTTCAGTTTTTTATTACACATAATGCAGTCATGAGCACTCAGGACTACATTTTCATGCATTCGTACTAGTAACGCCGTAGTTAGATTGCTGGAAGTTAAATTGTTGAAGAATGTGAAAAGTTAACATTTTAAAGGATAATACCCAAGTGTTCTCCAAAAACAGTGAATATAAACTTCACCCAGGAAAAGAGTCTTAGTTTCCCCAAATCTCCTTAGCGGGGGTATTTAGATGATTTTTCAACTCTGCTAATCTAGTAGGCCAAAAAAAAAAAAAATGCTCTCTCACAGTTGACTTTGCATGTTTAAATTGCTAATGCAGTACAGCATCTTTTGTGTGTCTATTGGCCATATAGCCTGCCCCAAATTTTTGTCTATTAATGTTATTAATTTGGTCATTTAAAATTTTTTTATTTTTTGGTTATGAGTTCTTCGTAGCCTAGGAAAATTAACTTATCATCTGCCTTATGTAGCAAAATATACCTCTCCTATTTATTGCTTTCCTTTGTGGTATTTTTGCTACTCCATAACTTAGGATTTAATCATAGTTGAATTCGTTTTTTCATTTTTAGCTACTGGGTGTATGACATTCTTAGAAAGGGCTTCCCTAATGCAAGATCATAAAAATGTTCACTTACGTTGCAATTTTACACGAGCATTTGAGTGTTGGGTCCATCAAGAGCATAGCCGGCAGGAGGAGAGCAGAGGGGCTTGGTGGCAGGGAGCAGAGACCAGCCTGGGTTTTCCTAAACTCCCCAGTGGGCCCAGAAACTGTTGTTTACCCCCAGGTGGCGTAACTCACAGAGGCCTGTGGCCTGCTGTGTCTTGCAGGCAGTTCCAGAAGGCGGAGAGCCACTTCTCAACGGCCATCCGACACAATCCCCAGGGAGCCCAGTACTACATACACCGTGCCAGGTGCCGGGAGCTCATGCAGAACATTTTTGGGGCCCGCCAAGATGTGGCCACTGCCCTGCTCCTCAACCCTAAGCAACCCAAGGTGGGTTCCAGCTGGGCCAGGAGGGCAGGCTCCAGAGTCAGCATTTCTGGGCACCTGAAAGATACTCCATCCTTAAATGAAATTTGATTCCTTAGCAGATCATGAGCTGCGAATGCCAGGGCATTTACTAGGTGCCAGGCACTCTTCTAATCACTTCGACTCGCATCACTCTGTCTAACCCTTTTCGGCACCCTACGAGACAAGTAACGTTGTTATTACCACCCAATTTATGGATGAAGAGGGTAAGGCTCAGAGAAGCCAGTGTCCTTGTCCCGGTTCACACAGCTTCAAGGTCAGACCCTCATGTCTGGCTCCAGAACCCATGCTAGACGCACCGTGCACCCTCTCTGAGCAGTTCTTTTCTCATGGTCTCCCGATAGTTCTGGTGCAAAGGGTCCAGCCCTTTAAACAACAGCTCGTAAGCCTTACCCTTTTAAGCCCTGCGAAGGGACTCTGCAAGAGCAGGGCAGCACCCCACCACCTGTCCCCTGACCGGGCCCACACCTGACTCTGGTCGCCCCCTTTCCTAGCAATTGCTCCGGCTGATGGCTGACCTCTTCCCGGGCATGTCAGTGGAGGAGATACTTAGCAGCCAGATGGCCCAGCTGGCCAAGCTGGAGCTGAGTCGGGTGGTGGAGAACAGCCTGCAGGACAGCACCCCTCGAGGCATCATGGGGTAAGTTCCTTGAGCAGCGACTGCAGGCCAGGAATGGGAATGGCTGGAGCTCAAAGCTCCTCTGGCCCCGGCTGCCTCCTCAGGTCACTGTCCAATCTTGGGGTTGGTGGGGTGAGTCAAGGGGCCTTACCCAGTGCTCTGGGGCTGTGGCTTGGCAGGCAGCTCAGGAAGTGGGAACTAGAGCGCCAGAAAGCCCAGGTCCTGCAGGAGTCCTATAAGCTGGAGCAGCCTCCATTTGAGCAGCTGGATGCCACCACCCAGACCCTGCAGGCAGAACCAGAACACCCAGAGGAGGCCAAGGGCCCTGAGGAAGAGGAGGAGGAGGAGAAGGAGGTGAGCGGGCCACACCCAGGGCCTGGGGTACTTGAGGTCCAGGTGGAGTGTACCCCAAGCCAGGGCTGAGAGGCCGGTTTCTAAGCCTGGCTCTGCCACAGTTCAGCTGTGCGACTTGGGCTGGGGACATCTCACTGTGAGACGGGGATGGTACCAGTAAGGCCACCCCTGAGGGAGTCCACATGAGGGTGTGGGCCCCTCAGAGAGGCCTTCCCAAACTTTTCACACATTCACCTTCATAAATGCTGCTGTGTGCACTGGCCACTTGTGCCAAAATTTTCTCAATTCTTAAATGCATTTCTAAAAACTTTTTATTGAATGTGACATATAGAAAAGTACAAAAATCATAAATGAACTGTTTGATAGATTTTCACAAACTGAATACACCCATGATACCATCCCCCAGATCAAGAACACACAGCTCCCAGAAGCCCCCTGGTGTGCCCTTCTAGCCCCTCCCCTGCCCAGCCCACCCCACAAGGCTGTCCTGATTGCTAACCCTGCAGAGGAGCATGTGTGCTTACTTGTTCAGGGGACAGATCCCCTGTGCCCTCTGCTCCTTTCACATTAAGCATGTTTGTGAGATGCAGCCAGGTTGACTATTCATTCTCATTGCCACGGAGAATTCCATCCTGTAACTATCCTACAATTTTTTTATCCACTCTACTGCCGATGGACAGCACATCAATTTGTGTTCAAAGGACATTTTGCACAACTGAAGTAAATGGGATACCAGCATCCTTTGCCATAAATGGAAAAGACTAGCTGGACATTTTTCTAACTCACATTAGAATATAAAAATTAAAGGCTTCGGGAACCCCCTGAAGTCATCACGGGCTCCCTTCCTCAGGGCGATGTTGAGCTGGCACCTGCGCGTTAAGCGCCTCCATTAGCGCTTTGCAGCTCTGCTGTTTCTCTCTGGCTTCTGCACATTCCCCACTGACTGCAGGTGTGAATGGGCCAGGGGAGACCAGCAGCCAAGAGCCGGGCTGTGGAGTCTGCAGACCTGGATTCGAGCCCAGCTTCTCTCCTTAGCTGAGTGCCCTGGGCAGGCTGCTTAGGCGCTCAGGGCCTAGGTTTCCTGGTCCATGAAATGGTTATAGTGGTAGTTCCCTCCCAGATATGTGGGGAGGATGAAATGGGATAAGGCATGTAAAGCATGGAGAAGCTCCTCAGTTCCCCGCTAGCCATTCCCCAGGGTACAACACTTTAGTTTACAATGCCTGTCCCACGCTTGAACTAATTTACATTTTGCAGATGGGGAAACTGAGGCCCATGCAGCCTCTTGAACACTGCCTTTCTCACAGCACTCAGCTGGCCACTCCCCTTCCTGTCCAGTCTTAGCCTCTCCATGTCCTCTCTCAGCCCTAACCTGGGACCCTCAAGCAGCTCTAAGCTCGGGGGAACAGCCACTGAAGGTCCCAAGGCCTGCCGGCCTTCCAGGGCTCCAGCCCCTGGCCCAGGGCTTCCTGCAGCCTGACCGCCCAGCCTGTCTCCTGCCCTAGGAGAAGCCGGAGCCCGCTCTTAGAAAGCTGACGTCCCTGTCTGACAGCTACCTCGACCGGACCTCTTCGGGCTCCATCTTGGGCTGTAAGTCCCCAGTGTTCTGCCAGGCCTGAGTGAGCCAAAGCAGCAGAGTGGGCAAAGGTCAGGGGTCACAGACTCCCTGACCTGGGGGTAAATATGGGCTCTGCTGCTTAGAGCTGTGTGACCCTAAAGTGGGAATGTCATCCCAGCTTTGCGGGGGCATGCTGAGCCCTCAGTGAGGCCCGCCCAGCACAGGGCCTACACCGGCTGTCACTATGAGCACTTCGCAGTTGCTGCCTGCTGCGGCCTCACTCCCCTCTCGGGCCCTTTGCTCTCTCTGCCCACTTGGCCTCTCCCTGAAATCAGCCCACAAACCCTGTGCATATCCACGGGGCTTTTTACCCCCAATTCTACCAGTTGCCAGCATGGAAGGGACAGAAGTGAAACCCCCAGGAATGCTGCTCCAGACAGAGTCCCAAGGGGCAGGTGCGAGCAGTCCAGGGCAGGGACGAAAATAGTGGCGGCCAGCCCCGTCCTTCCACGCAGTGCAGCTCAGTGCGTGGAGCCCCGGGGCTGGGCCTCTGCCGCACGCTGGCTGTGGCCATGAACGGTCCACTTCCTGCCCCAGGCAGCTCTTGGTCCCGAAGGGAAGAAGGCACACAGGTAAACAGATACCAGGACAGTGTAGGTATACAGTAGAAGGCTGTGGGTACAGTGAGCCCCCTTTAGGGGGACAGAGAGGGCATCCAAGACCTGAAGTAGGAGTAGGGGTTAGTCAAGCGTGGGAGGGGTGCAGCAGGGGAAGCGCTGCACGCAGGGTCCCAGGGCCTCGCAGGCCGTCGGTTGTGGCGGGAACACAGAGGGCAAGGGGCAGCCAGCAGAGTGGAGGCCAGGGCTGGGTAAGTGGGACCCTCAGTATCTCCCCCTTATCTACAACCTCGGCCACCCACGGCTCAGGCCGCTGAGGAGGGCGGGTCTGGCGTGATCTGGCAGGCCTTCCTCTTGGCCATGCAAGGCCTCTGGGATTTAGGCAAGGGGGAAGGCCCAGAAGCCTCCTTTTCCTGGAGCTGCCTAGAGCAGGCAGCCTGACAAGTGCCCTTGGCACTCTCTTCCCAGTCAGGACCCTGTCAACCTCGGAGACAGAGATGTCCACTGCCCCCCAGGAATACAGGAGCACCTCGGTCACCACTGTGACATTCTCCGATTCCTCACTCCTGAAGACTCAGTCTTCAGACTTGGGGAACAACAGGGACCTAAGCCTGAGCCATGGCCCCAGAAAAGCCAAGGCTGCCTGGGGCCAGAGCCAGAGGTCCAGCAAGACGGAGGCCACCCAGGGCCAGAGCCAGAGGTCCAGCAAGACGGAGGCCACCCAGGGCCAGAGCCGGAGGTCCAGCAAGACGGGAGGCCACCCAGGGCCAGGAGCCAAGGTCCAGCAAGACGGAGGCCACCCAGGCCAGCATGAGGTCCAGCAAGATGGAGGCCGCCCGGGGCCAGAGCCGGAGGTCCAGCAAGACGGAGGCCATGGAGAGCCAGAGCCAGAAGCCCAGCAAGACTGAGGCCATCCACACCCCAAGGCAAAAGACCAACAAGACTAAGGCTACCCAGGGCCCAAGGCAGAGGCTCAGAAAGGCCCGGGTTGCTCATGGTCGGAGCTGGGGACCCAGCAAGGCTAATGCCACCCAGGGCCACAGCTGGGGACTGATGCGAAGTTCCAGTAAGACCAAGACTTTCTATGACCCAAGCTGGAACCCTAGTAACACTGAGGCCACTCAGGGGCAGTGCCAAAGTCCCGAAAAGATGGAGGATCCCCAGAGCTGGACTCAGAGCATGAGCCTAGGTTCCAGCGAGACTGAGGTCACGACGGGCCTGAACCAGAACCCCAGCCAAATCCAGGCTGACCAGAACCCCAGTTCTGGCAGTTATACTGCTCTCTGAAGGGGCCCCTGAGCCCCTCACTTCTCGCCGGGGATGGGAGATATTCTACCCTCACACGCTGGCACTCAGCAGTTAGAAACCTCAACCAACATTCCTCTGGTCCCATGGCTTAGTTTATTGTATTCTCTTCTTTTACAAAATTAAAAATTTAAAAAACCAGGCCCAACTGGCAGCATGAGTCCCTCTGTTCACGGAGACTGAGACGTCTCAGCCTGGCTTTACAATACTGGGACATAGGGTGTGGGATGGAAGGTTGGGGTATGGTGCCAGGGCAAGGGGCCAAGGGTAAAAGACCAAGGAGGGAGGAAGCAGCCACAAGCCACAGTCCCTGAGTTACGATTCACATTTTAAGAAGGCTCGGGCTGGAGGGTGAGGTCAAGGCTCATTGAGGTTCTAGGGTGACCAGAGGTTTCCCCTGGGGAAGGAAGCAAAGGCCAAGATGCCCTCAGACCAGTTAAGGGGCCGAGGCCCACTCTGGCCCTCTGTCCTATGGCCTACCGTCTTCATCTTCAATTTGTGCTCTGGGTCCCACTCTCCAGAGGCTCTGGACAAGGGTCCCTCTGACAGTGGCCTCAGGGCTTCCCTGCATGGCCAGGCCACGTAGAGGGCGAAATGCCACCTGGAGCATCAGAGGAAGAGGGCAATTCGGGAAGCCACAGTCTTGCAGCCGTTGGAGGAAAAGAGTTGCTCATCCTCAGGGAAGAAGATGGTGCTGTCCAGCACAGCCTGGATCACGTCATCCCTTTGCTCCAGGCCCAGCTGGGCCAGCTCATTGAGCACGCAGTGCCGCACGTGGTGCCGCTGGAGCGGGAGGAAGGGCACCAGAGCGTCCAGGAGATGCTCTTCCATGATGCCCGAGCGCCAGAAGCCATCTGCAGGAAGGGGTGATGGGGGAAAAGAGGCTGTGCTTCCCAGAAGCTGGGCCTCCGCCCCTAACGGCCAGTGCAGGTACGCTGCTGGTCTCAATGCTTTCGGCCACCTTCCAGGCGAAGGGCTCAGAGAGGCTGTATGACAGCCAGGAGCCCCAAAGCTTGGGCTGGGGAGGACCAGGTCACTGGAGCTGGGGGTGAAGCCTCAGCCCGCTAAAGCCACCCCGGGGGCCTCCTGAGCCAAACTCACGGTGTGGGTTGTCCAGCACAGCCCGGGAGATGACCGGCTCCAGCTCCTGTAGGCGGATCTCCTCGCGGTCCCGGTGGAGGCGCCACGCCTCCAGCACCACTTGGTTGATCTGCTCACCACCGGTGTTGCTAAAGCCATGGGGCCCCGGGCCGAGACTCAGACAGTGTGGGGCAGGATTTGGCCCTCGCTTCCCAAGTGCCACCTAACATGACCGGGGCCTAGAAATCCAGCTCAGTACCGGCAGGAGACAAAGCCACTGAAAACACCCCACAGGAACCACTTCCCCACTCTGGAGCTTGTGTCTACAACGGCGACCCCTGGAAACTCACCTAGGTGCCATGCACTTTGTAATTTACAAAACACTTTTGAGTCCCTTAATTAACTTTCCCTCACCCGGCCTCTAGAAAGATAGTGGGGCACCCATGCTGCTGTTCAGAAGAGGACATGGGAGCTCAGAGAGGTGAAGTAATTTGCCTAAAAAAAACACAGGGAGGACTCTTAGAGGTGGGACTAGAACCCTAGCCCTGTTTTTCCCAGGCCTGGGTTCTCCAGGCAACAAAAGAGGGAAAACTGTACGCAGCAAGGCTTCCACAAAGGAATGCTGAGGATCAGAAAGACAGCCCAGAATGGGCTTCGAGATCATCAGAGGGGAAGTTAACCGCCTTGAATGATAGTGTCACCAGCGAGACTGTGAGGGGCTCTGGGAAAGCCTGATTGGGCCCAGAGGGACAGTATTCTGTTGTGGGACCATGGGCCAAGACTACGTAGCTGAGACCTCTAACATGTGTCCTCATATTATGCCTGCTGCACAGCTAGGGCCCACCTGATGAAGATGAAGATGGCTTTGCGATAATTGGTCCCGAACACAACCGAGGAGGAGCCCAGGAAAGGTCGCAGGACCTCCATCAGGCCTGGGGCCAGCTTGTCCATCTCATCGAACAGGAAGAGGGAACGGCCACAAACAGTGAGGTTCCCCTGGACCCAGCTCTTGAGATCCTTCTGCAAGAAAGAGGTAGGGATTTGAGGGGGACGGGAAATACAATCCCACCCCCAGACTTCCTCCCAAGGCAGGGGACTCATCCCCTTCCCAGAACTGCTGGTGAAATCGGCCCTGAGAGGGGCAGAGATTTGTCCAAGCTCAAATAGCAAGTCAGCAGGAGAACAGAGACTCAAACCCAGGCCTGGCACCTGCCTGTTCAGGGCTCCTTCCCTGACACCTACTGCTTTCTATAAAAGGAGAAAGGCTCCTCCTTGCTCCATGAACTTTCTCAGCATTGCTGACAGCTGAAACAGATCAGCCTGGAAAGCACCTTGTAATCGACAACAGTAATAGTAGTAAGAGCTAATATTTATTGAATACTAACTCTGAGCCTCGAATTGAGGCTCAGTGCTTTACAGAGAGAAGATAATACAGAATGTCTGGCAAAGATAAGAACTCAATAAATATTAACACCTTTAATGCTGTAAACCCATGTTCCTCACAACAACCCTGGCAGGTAGGTTGCATTACTGCCCCCTCCCCACCCCAGGAATTAAAGTGAGAACCCCTGCCAGGTTGACTGGAACCATCCCAACCTCTGTTCAGGTTAGGTCTTGAGGACTGAGGCTCCAACTGGCCGTGTGGCCTGGTGCAAATGAATCCCCATCTCTGGGCTTAGGACTCACTCCCTAGGGTATGGTGCTCCATGACACAGGCAAATGATAGTCCAGGATGCAACCAGCCTACCTTGTAGCGCTCCATGTTGCTGGGATGGGGGAAGTGGATGACGGGGGAGTAGTGGTGCACATGCGGGCTGCGGAGGCCACCCCGGAAGAGGTAGTGAGCCAGGAGGGAGCTGACATAGGACTTGCCAGTGCCTGTCCAGCCGTGCAGGGAGAGGACCAGCGGCTTGGTCGGGGCTGGGTCCTGCACGAAAGCTTTCAGTGCTTTCACCACCAGCGCCCTGGCCAAGTGCTGGCCCGCCAGGTGCTGGGCCAGGTCGCATTCCAGACCTAGGGCCACAAAAAGGACAGTGTCAGAGCTGAGGCCACACTCCCGCCACGGAAGAGGTTCAAGGGGGAAGTGATGTCTGGAACCTGGCCTAGGGATACCTGGGGTCTGGGTCGATTTTACAATGTCGGCGGAAAGAGAGTGGTGCCCTTGAGGTCCCCTGCTGCAGGAGTCACCCGCACGCAGACCCTGAGGCCTGATTCAGCTCGGCAGCGCCCACACCAGGCCGCCCTCTGAATTGCGCGAAGTGGGCGCGAGCGGTCAATGGGGTCTGCCCCAGCACCCTGCCCATCCCCAAGGCAGGCTTCTTCCTCACGGCCAGCCCATTGTGGAGGTCTAAACCAGCCCCCAAGGCCCGGCTTTCGAAGGCCTCTCTCCATCTTGACAGGGCTCTGCCTGGACTCCAAACAGGCATTCCTAAACCCTCGCCCCAAGGCCGGTGCCCCAGGCTCTCAGGGTCCCTCAACGCGGGGTCCGCTTCAGGCCCTGGCCATGGGGAAGTCTAGGGCTTTCGCCCCTCAGTTCCGCCCTCCAGGTCCGACAACGCCAGAGTCCAAGGGCTTCCCAGTCCGCTGGCCCCTTCGCTCCGGGCTTCCGCGGCTGCTCACCCTGGAAGTCGGGCCGGAAGTCACATTCGCAGAAGGTGCCAAAGTTGCAGCGTAGCGAAGTCAAGTCCCAGGCGATGGCCGCGGCCGATACCAGCCCGAGCAGCGCGAGGAGGAGCGAGCCCCAGGGCTGGCAGCCACGCGTGGCAGCCGCCATCCGGGTGAGGCCCGAGCCGGGTCTGAGGCGGCCAACTGCCTCTCCTGAGAACTACAGCTCCCGGCGTGCATCCCGGCGGCAGCCTCCGCCTGGGGCCTACAACTCCCGGCTCCCCTCGCGTTCCTCTCAAAGGCTGGCCTGGTCATCCCACAGCAGGGCCAGAAGGTAGCCTCCAGGGGGAGCCCACGAACTGTCCAATCGGGGACGGCTGGCCTCGTTTCCATGACCACGGTAACTAGGGGACCATCATAGTAGCTCCAAAAGAATAATAAAGGATTATGACCACAAGGGTGACGTAACAATTGTAGCAAAAACTTGTGCAGCACCTCACACCTTGCAAAGAGCCTTGTTCTTTAATAAAAGAGCTCTCGGTAACAGCTTTTGGTGAGCACCGACTGTGTGCCATTGGTGTTAGATACCTTACATATCCTATAAGATGATAACAATACCTGTCATACAGAGAAATGGTGATATTCCAATGCGGTACAGCACATAAAGTGTTTTGACTCAAAGAAATAAATGATCATTGACAATCTATTATGTATAAAAAACATGGTGGTCCTTTACCTAGCAGCTACTTTGCGCTAAATGGTTTAACAACGATCCTAAGAGATCGATTTTGTTATTGTCCCCATTTTATTGAGGTGGAAATTGGGACGGGAATGGTTAAGCCTCATATCCAAGGTTATCTAGCCAATAAACAATAGAACCGAACCCAAGTTTGGCTGCCACCAAAGATCTAATGCACTGTCACCCAGCCTCTCTTAGTGAAAGAATTCAGAAGGCAAAGAACCCCAGACATTTCAAATTCAGTGAACGGGCTCCCCAGGCCTCCAGCCTGCCTTGAAATCCTGTCGATCCATATTGCTTACTTCCCCGACATACAGAATCAAGACAACTGCCTTCATGGCCGTTTTCAAAGTCCTCCTGCCCCCACCCCCAACCCACGACTCCTGGGGCCACATCTCAAAGCCTGAAAAGTAATTAGTAGTTCCCACTATTGAGAAGAGAGAAGGAAAGAACTCTAGGTCAAGACACCTAGGTTCCAGCCTTCCTCATTCTGCTGCTGTGACCCAGGGAAAGTCTCTTCTCCCTGGGTTTTCTCAAAGGGGAGGTGGAATCCTAGATTTCAAAAGCCCTTCTGCCTCAGACATCTGGGATCCTTGGCTGTGCATTTGTGGGAGCCTTTGCTGTGGCTTCCCCCGGCAGGGAATGGGGTAGGCAGGTCAGCGTTTCTCCCACTGGTTAGAACTGACTGTTTATCTCCCCCACTGGCTGTGAGCTCCTCCAGGACGGGGACTGGGTTTTAGTACTGACTGCAACTCTGGCTCCTGGTACAGTCTGGAATGTCCCAGGTGCTAAATATTTGTTGAATGAATCATTTCACCTTTCACGTAAGAAAAGATGCTTCCTCCCCCTACCCCCAGGACCCCCTAAGAGACAGAATAAAGAGTCATAAAAGTTTATTATATGAAAGAAAGGGCATGACTTCTGTACATCTATTTACAGAACAGATAGACTTATTTACAGCCAGATGGAGGCCTTGGTGTCAGTGGGGAGCAGATGCCTGGAGAAGAGTGAGGAGGTGTGAAGAGCCTCCCATGGCTCAAACACAGGACACCTCAGCAGGAAGGGGAGAAGCAGACGCTGGAGAAAGGAACAAGGGTTCCGGCTCTTCCTGAAGGGAGACTTGGTGTGCATGTGGCAGGTGGGACGGAGCCCAGAGTCTATGCAGGACCCTGGAGGTGAAGGGCGATCCTGGCATTGAGCCCAGAACATTCTTGGGCTGATCACAGTGTCCCTGGGGTGCTCCGGGGAAAGGTCTGTGCCCCTCTGTCCCCGTTGCTGCCTGCAGCTTGCAGAGGGGAAGGGTCCATGTGGGTCACAGCTCGCTGGATCGGACGGCAGGCTCCAGTTTGTGGGACAGGGCAGTGAGAACCTTGTCGAACTTCTCATAGCGCCGGGCCTGGCTGCTGCTGGCGCCCTGGCTGCCCCAGAGAAGGCGCATCTGGAACTCAGTGCTGAACACCTCCAGGAGCTCTGGCCGGGGCTGAAACCCTGCGGGGCGGGGCAGAGGGGTCCGTCATGCAGCTGGAGAGGCCGGGGCTCGCACCTGGGGCCACCCCATCCCTCCCTCCAGCTCTGCAGGGATTTGACATGGATTGTTGATGGACATGGCCACGCAGTTTAGCACAGAACAGATAGACTTATTTACCCTACTATTTGCAACATGTAATTTAAAAATGACTAGGAGATTAAATATTAATGTTAACTTGGGGGGATCTTAGGTGATTTTTTCTTTCTTTTTTTTTTTTTTTTGTATTTTTCTGTACGTTACAATTTTTTCCCTAAGAAACATATATACATTTTATTAGTCGATGCAAAAATAATTTTTTTTTTCTTTCTTAAAAAGAAAATCAGGACAGACATACACCAGAATGCTCACAGCAATAACCTCCGGGTAATTGCGGGCCATTTTTTTTAATCTTGTTTTTGCTCAGCTGTAATTTCCAATTTGTCTACAGTAAATTTTTATGACTTAAATAATGCCTAAAGCAGTGAAAGATGGATTGTCTGAAGCCCTTTCTCTCTGCTCCTTTCAGGAGAGGAAGCTCTACCTTTCAACTAGACTGAGGGGCAGGGCAGGGCAGGGCCTGGGAGGCAGGGCGGGTCTGCCTCAGCCCCAGGGCCCCAGGCCAAGTGCTTTGCAAACAACTAGTAAAGTAGGCCTGTTAGGATACCCGCTTCACATACGAGAAAACTGAGGCTCGGAGAAGCTAAGACACACTGGTGCACTTTGAATCACCTCTGTCTCCCCCTGGGCCTGCCACTCACCATTGCTTGTTGAACTGATGAGTGAGGAAGAAAAAGAATGAGAAAAATGAGTCAGGGAGACAGGGCAGGAAAGAGGGGTGGAGAAGTGGGAATGGACATCTGGAGGGAAGGGGAGAGCGAAGCCCGCGGGACCAGTGACCGTCCTGCCCCCAGGACGTGACCAGGGACTCACCCTGCAGCTTGACCTCAGCGTTGGTGTGGTACAGGCCTCCGTGGTGTGCCACTGTGCGGGCAGCCTCCAGGTGGGCCAGCACCACCTCCACACCGTGCTCCGTGCTGCCCCAGGGCTCGGGGCCCTCGGCAGGGGCTGTGTCACACTCCAGCAGAGTGATGAGGGGCAGGACGTGAGGAAAGGTGGTGTTGCTCAGCGGGGGGCCTTCTGCAGGGGAGAAAGCAGTGGGCGCTTAGAAACCCTGGAGCCCCCCCATTTCCCCCCACCCACTGCTGCCCACAGCCCTCCAAGAAACCGAGATGCGGGAGGAAGAGGGGAAGGGGCCTGCCTGGGGTCATGGGAAGCCTCCAGGGCTCCTGACTCCGGGGACAGATCTTTCCTTTCAGCTGAACCCATGACGGCCTTGGCCCAGCCCTAAGGGCCAAGCCTGGACCTGGACGCAGCCTACACGGTCGTCAGGGGCAGAGTGGGCGCAAGGAGAATGGCTCGCGCTGAGTTCAGTCAAGCTCTTATTGTCATCCACACCAGGAAAATCTTTGCTGGCCCAGAGAGGGCTGCAACCTGTGGAAGGTCACACAGGAAGGTGGGGGAGGTACCTTTGCCCTCGTTGAGGCTTTTGAGAAATGGCTTGAGCTTCTTCTCATAGAGGATGGCACCTTCTGTGTGTCGCTGCCGCAGGGTCATCCACGTCTGCTCCAGCCGGGCAATCTGGGGAGACCAGACTGTGAGTGACCAGCCAGGAAAGGGGCCTGCAGGGGCCACGGACTGCCTTGCTGAGTGGACACCCAGATGTGGGATAAGAATTATTGTTACGGTCGCCATTCATGTATCGGGGATGGTGCCGATTGCTTTTCACGTGTCTCTCATGAAGCCCTCGCAACAACACATTTTACAAATGAGGAAACTAAGGCTCAGAGAGGGGAATGACTTGCCCAGAGTCATTCCAAAAATAAGTGGCAGAGCTGGGAGTTAAACCACCCACCGCCTTTGGGACCCAGTGGTTACTATTTACTAGGCATGGGAGAGTGGATGAGGTTCCACCTCAGAGAGCTCAACTCTTCCAGTTGCCCTGTCACCAGCGCTGCAGAGAAAGTCACAGAGTTCTTCCTGAACCAATATACAGCCATCCCAAAGGAATTTATCCCAGGGCTCTTCCGGACAGTCTATGTGATGCCCCGCTCTGCGTGGGCCCCTCACTACCTGGGCCATATCCAGGGCGCCCATGACTGCGGCGAAGCTGAACATGTTGCCCATGGTCCCCCGAAGTTCAGCTGCCAGCTGGATGGTCTTATGCAGAAGTGCTGCCCGCTCCTCAGCAGAGCCTGTGCAGCCCAGGATGTCCACAGCCAGCATGATGGACATGGTGTGGAACCTATTGGAGAGGCCAGGTCAAAAGGGCGGGGCCAAGGACCTAGCGTGGCAGGAAGGGGCCCTGCCACTGCCCAGCTGTTGCACTGGGGGCCCGAGAGCCGAGCCCCCAGGTTGTAAAGGGTCAGTGAGATTAAGGGGCGCCGCCAGAGTGAGAGGCGGGGCCGAGGCCCTTGAGCACCTGGCTGAGGTGCTGGAGATGGATCAGGGGAATTCGGAAAGAGAAGCCAGAGCTGATGGGGCTCTTGGGCTGTGACTGGTCAAGAGGATGCAAAGGTGAGTCCGGAGATAAAAAAAAAAAAGACTCAGTCTTTGAGAAACTAGAATTTCTTGGAGCTGGATAACAAGTTGCGATTGGTCAATGGGATGGGGGCGTGGCCAGAACCCCGGGAGTCGGGCTGGAAGACTGTGATTGGCCAATCGGCCACAGCCAAAGGACAGGAGGTAGCCTGGGGATTCCCCGCGCGGCCCTTGAGTGCTGGTGCTTGCCTTACCTTTCCAGCAGGTCTAGTCGTAGCTGCCGGCCATGGGGGAGGGTGAGCAGCTCCATGCCCCAGCGGACTCCCATTAGGGTCTGCATCTCCTTGGTAACGCCCAGTATCCTAGCAACCTGCAAGGACGCCCAGAGGGCTGATTAATTTCCTGTCGTGGCTGGCCCAAGCCATCTGGGAATCAAGAGAGCTTTACCTAAGCGGGCAGCCTGGCTGGGAGGCCGAGTTTGAATTCCAAATCTACTGCTAACTCTCTGAAATGGAGCAAATGAGCCTCGTTTTTCTCATCTGATAAATGGAAAAAAATGCCCAGAGGTCTCTGACATGTTAAATATTCAGTTAAGGTTAAGGACCGGGACTACCTTATTCCGAAAGGCAAACCTGAGTCCCAGGGAGAGAAAGGGTTTATCCAAGGTCACACACTGGGCCTAGAACCCAGCGCTGTTCCCTTCACACCTCCGTGCCCTTTACAGAGCAACATCTGTGCACTGTCTCTTTTCTTGCTTCCTGAGCTGCGAGACCAGTGTGAGCAAGTAATCAGTGCCCTCCAAACTTCAGAAGGAGAAACTGAGACGCAGAGAGAGTCGAGGTCCTTAGATGGGCAAATATATTCGTTCAAAGCAAACATCCCCGGCTCTGACCCTTTATAGGCGCAGGTAATGAGTTTTGCTTATTTTGTCCACCAGAGGGCGTGGGGGCGGTGAGTAGGGTCTTCTCTATTCCCTGGACCAGCCCTGGACTTTCACCAGGCTCAAAAACTACCCCAGGAAGTCAGACGCCATCGGGTTTCAGGACTGCCTGATTCCAATGCCAAACTGACATCTGGAGAAAGCAAAAATATCTTGTGTTTTTTTTTTGTTTTTTGGTTTTTTTTGCCTTTTTAAAAGGAGAAAATGGAGACCCAGAAAAGCAAAGTTATCAGCCCAGAGTCACGCAGCGAGTAAAGGACAGCCATGAAGCCAGAATCCAGGTCTGCTAGCTGTATTCCTCACTACCTTGACCCCTGTTCCAAAGCCAGGGGACAGGGATGCTACCCCTGTCCCAGCGCGCACCCAGCACCTACCAGGCAGTCAACCTTGGTGACATGCCGGGCCAACGTCCGGGCATCCACTTCTGCCAGCAGCTCCTTGACCCTGCGCAGGAGGCCCACCTCCAGTGGCCGGTTATCCTTGGGGATCAGTAGTGACTGGAAGGTGGCTGGGTTGAAGGAAGAGGTGGCTTCCACGATGGGGACTGTAAAGGCCCTGCCCCAGTCCCCCTCAGGGGCCCCGTTTTCTGACAGTTCCTTTAGCCTCTCCCCGTAGCTCTTTGCCTGCCGGCTAGAGGCCTCAACTGTTGCCCACTCACTGCCACGGACGGGAGGCTGGAGCTGGCAGTAATGGCTAGAGTCCGGGTCACTGTAGCTGCTGAGCGATGGTGATGGAGAGGCCTTGCAGAGGGTGTGGGAAGGGCTGGCATAAGGGCCCTTGTCTGGCTCCCCAGAAGGCTTTGGGGCACTTCCAGGACACAGCTGGGGTTCACTGGAGCGGCGGGTGACAGGAGAGGCGGGCAGTGTTGTGGCTGAGGAGGTTGCAGGGGTGGTGTGAACACGGGTCACTGCAGGGAGACAGAGGGAGAGGACTAGTTACCATGGCTCCCACCCAGTGAGGTTCCCCCACCTTCTGCCCAAAAGACAGTCTCCATCCACCCTACAGACAGCAACCCAGCTTCCCTGCACCCAGGCCGGGCCCAGCAGACTCTAGCGAATGGACCGGCCCTCAGCGATACCCTGAAATCACTGGCCCCCAGGAATCTGCACACAACCACTGAACTATTTGGAAGAGCTTTCAGAGATTCAGGGAAGCTAAGCAATTGCTGGAGTTCATTGTGACACATGGAATTATTTCTTGATGAATTAGTCATAATGGTTTGGTGGGTTCACATGTGCCAGGAGCTGGTGACATGCTGGAGATACACTGGTCAACAGCAGGAAAACCGTCATCCAAAATCAGAGGTGATGCTTATTGAGCTCTTACTGCCTGTGAGATTTTTCTTTGCACATTAGTCCATTTAACCCTCTCGACGTCCTATAAAGTAAGTACTTTTGTGGTCTTCATTCTACAGATGAGAAAACCGAGGCTCAGAGACGTGAACTGACTTGCCCAAGGTCACCCAGCCAGTCAGTGGGAGAGCTGGGATTTAAAACCCGGCTCCTGGGTACGTGAGTATGCCATGTTGCTTAGAAATTGTCCCGTTGATAATTGGAAACATTCTTTTTTTTCTTTTCTTCTAGAAATGAACGAGTGATGTGTTTCTACAATGTAAATTTTCTTTGTATTTGAAAAAGCTCAGCAGTCTGAACTTTCTGCTCAATTTCACTACGAACTAAAAACTGCTCTAAAAAATAAAGTCCATTTAAAAGAAAAAAAAAAGAGCAAAAAACGTAACATGGCGAGCTCGGTTTGGGCCGGTCATTTGAAATCGGGGCTCCCTAGGTCTCAGTCGACACAGGGCCCAGCAGTGCGCCCTCCACACATAACCAACGAGCATAACCAGAGAGGCTGTGCTGCTGCGTGAGTGTATCGTACAGCCTTTGAGCCCAGGTTTGGTGACACCATGAACTTCCAGCAGACTTCGATGCATTCTGGAAACTACTGGAAAGCACTGGAAACTACTTTGTGCACAGTGCCTGGTACCCGATAGAGGCTCAATGAATTGTTGCTGAATGAGCAAACAGTGAATCTGATTTGCATGTGGACCTCAATAGTTCTGCTAGCAGGTTTTTAGTGTAAATTCTTGTAGGGTCTTGCTCTTAGAAAAGAGACAGAAACACACATAATCACACCTAAGTAACAGAACTCATCAAAAACACGTGCGCACACAAGGTCATTGCCACCAGATGCCCCCACCCGCCCTTATCCCCTCCACTGGCCATACCGGTACTGTACGCAGGGGAGCTGGGGTTCTCGGAGATGGGGGACATGGGCGAGTGCAGGTCTGGGATCTGGTCCATGCTGAGGGCACAGTTGCGGATGGATTCCCGGGGGTGGGGTAGTGATGTGCTGTGGAGCAGACACCTTCATAAGCAGAGAACCCAGAGGTTGGGGTCCTCAGCCAGCCTTAGGATCCCCCACCTCTGCTTACGTCTTAGATCTGCTGAACTTCAGAGGCAGAAAAGGCTCGGAGATTATCAAGTCCAACCTCCCACTTGACAGGTACAAAAACTGAAGCCCAGAGGAGGAAGGGGTTGTACAGTCCACAACCTGCACAACTGTTCTCTTTTCTGGGAACCTTGTCCTCAACTTGGAGAACTGTCTGGGAAGGTGGGCTAGCAGGAAGGATGAGAAGCCCCAGGGAGGATGGGAAGCCCCAGGGAGCAAGGCCTGCCAGTCTAACCCCTCCTCACTGCTCCCATGCTATGCTCAGGGTTCCTGGATCACACATGGCCTGTGTGACACCAGTACCGTCACTGGTTCTAAACCACAGTCCAAGTGGCTTTGCCCACAGGGTATCCAACCATCAGTTCCTTGGCTGACAGCCCCTAGCCCCAGGGATATGATACATATCCAAGTGTTAGTGGCACAGAATGGCAGGTCTTTCTGCAAACAGCCAGGGAAGCCATTGAAATTAGGAGCACAGACTTTGGGGTCACAGACCTGGGCTTGAATGTCAATCTTACCCCTCTCAATCTAGCAAGCAGCTTCCCCTCTCTAGGCCTATTTCCTCATCTATAAAATGGGGATTTGAACAGGAGCCACTGCCCGGCCGGGCTTGGGAGTTGATGAGACTGAGCACAGAGAGCACTCGGCACAGGGCTAGGTGCACAGCTGGCCTCAGGAATGATTTGCTGCTGTGGCCTTTCCTGGGATCAGGGCCTCGTCTCACCCAGCCCCAGAGGCGACTGCGTGTCATCAAAGTGTTCCTAAGAACATTCCATTCTCTGTGTGGTGGTTTGTCCACAGCAAAGCCCTCCGTTCTGACGCTCACCTTGGCCTAGCTAGGTGGGGAGGGGAGGGGGTTCACCGGTGAAAGGCACCAGGCCCTCTGCCTGGGATAGGGCAGTACCCAGGGTCCCCCTTGGGCCAGAGGGGACTATCCTAGCGCGGGCCCTTTACAGGCAGGAGCACAGAGGTGAGAGGAGTTAAAAGGCCGAGGGCACACAGCTGGTGGGGGCAGAGCGGCGACTGCGCCATGGGTCTGACTGCTGGCGAGCCCTGTGTGGCCTCGTCAGTACGGCCCGACCTTCCTCCTGTTCCCTGCACCCTGGGACCCCAGTTCAGTGTGACGGGGCCTCCCCTCTCTCAGCAGTACTCTCATTACTGAACCCCCACTTGACAAATGGGGAGACTGAGGCCGAGCGTGGTGTCCTTGCTCACCTGGCAGGGCAGCCATCGCTGCGGGTGACTTTGTCGGCAGTGAGTCCATCGGTCATGGTGACACTGCGCCGCTTCATATGGCTGCCCTTGGGGCCCGAGGGGCTGGCGGGGCTGGCGGCCTTGCTGCTGCCCTGGCCCAGGCCATAGCAGGCCTCCAGGTAGCGCAGGGGGAAGGTGCGGTTGACAGGGCAGTAGATGATGGCGCCGCTCTGCTCCGACACAGCCTTCCGGCTGCCCACGTGGTACCGCACGAGGGCGGGCACGTGGTCAAAGCTCTCCTGCTCGAACAGGTACTGGATGTGCGTGTAGCTCTCGCCCGCCTTCACCACCACCTTGTTGATCTTGAAGTGCAAGGCCTGGTTGTGCCACCGGCACGTGAGCACATAGTCACCCAGGCTGGTGAGCGAGTCCCGGATGAGGAAGTCGCCATTGCGCTGCACCAGGGTCTCCGAGACCTGCGGGAGGCAAGGCGGGCTCAGGCGTGGTAGGGCAGGGTCAGGAGAGGGCCACACCCAGGATCTTGAGGACACGGTAAACAGAGACATCTGAGGCTTGAGGTGGGGGGATGCAATGACCCAGATGCAGAGGGGGCAACTCAACCAGAGGCTCTGGGTCTGAGGGCACACAAAGAGGCTCAGGAACGGCAGGTCTCATCACCCTGGAATGGAGGTCACAGGGACACAGGGTCTGGGGAACTGGGGTCACCATGATCTGCAGCTCAGTTTCAGACCTACCTCTTCCCTCCCTCACATTGGGCAGAGGGACGATCACAGCTCTTCCACACACCCAGTGCTCATGCCTGTCTCTGGGTGCCCTCGAGCCTCTTCCTCTGCCTGGAATATCCTGCCCCGCCCCGCCCCCGATCACCTGATGAACTCCTTTCCATCTCACGATAACCCCTCTCCTCAACACCCCCTGCCCGGGGCTAGCCCACACTCCCTGCTGGCACCCCACTCTCACACTTCTCCCACTGGGCTCTGACTGTCCGCCCGCCTGTCAGCTCCCACCGTGGACCACCAGCCCTCAAGGGAAGCCACCACCTGTTTTCTCTTTGCATCCTTGGTGCCTAGCACAGGGCCTGGTGGAGCTGACAAAGATTTATAGCATGAATGAAAGAGGAAACAGGTGACTATCGGCCCGAGTTTGAGCCTCAGCCCGAAAACGCTACTTTGCCCAAACTGAGCAGCCTAAGGACTGATACTCACTAACCAAACACACAGGAGGCTGATGTATAGGCCCATAACAAAACAGTAAAAAAAAACAAAAAAGTAATAACAACAACAAAGGACAATGTTCCTTGAATTCACTGCACATCAGACATCATGTTAAGTATGTTCTATTATTTCATTTAATCCTCACAATAGCCCTTCGAGTTAGGTACTATTATTATCCTCCATTGTACAGAGGAGGAAACTGAGGCTCAGAGAGGTGAAGTGACTTGTCCAAGGTCATACAGTCAGTAAATGGCAGAACTACACCTCATCCTGGTAGTCCACTCTGATGGAACCCACCACGCAATAGATCAGAGCCTTTCTGGGCTGAGGCTGGCCGAGTGGTGGGTGAAAGGGTCTAGGGCTGAGGTCCCAGCTCAGGGCCCACTCACCTCACGGGGGATGCGGCCATGGTACCAGGCATGGCTACGGAGATCTGTGCTGCTGAGCTTGAGTTCTTCTTCCAACTCCTTGTGCAGTTTCTCAGGCGATGAGTCCAGGATGTACTTCTCCTTGGAGAACTGGGCAGGAGACAGCAAAAATTGACATCCCATCCGAAGCCCCCTTCCTCCTTCCCTCCTAACCTCCCCCTACCCCACGTGAACTCCTTCCATCCCAGGACCCTGGCAACACTTAGCACGGGGGCCAGAATGGTCCTTACCCATTTCTTTTACTCTTGCCAGGAAGTCCCCATCCTGGCAAGAGTAAAGAAATCTCAGTTCCAACAAACGGTGCCTACTGTGTTCTAGGCACTGTACTATGTGCCACGGGTAAGCGAGGCAATTAAATAAACCAGGCCCTTTCTTCAAGCAAGCCTCTGATCTAAGAGGGGAGGAAAAGCCACATGAGCACTTGAACAGACTGTGGTCAGCACCACAGTATTGGACAGCGGCAAAGAGCACAGTGGCTTTTAGAAGGAAGGGGATGAAGCTAGGTGAGGTCAAGTGGTCCAGGAATGATGCTTCCTGGATGAGACGGCAATAAGAAAACACTCGTTATGGCACGGAAGACACCAAACCGATGTTCAAATGAGTGAAGGGAGAAGTTCAATGGGTGGATCTGGGAGGTAAGGCAGCAGGTACCCTGGCAAAGGCATGGACAAAAACATAGAGCTGGATGGCAAGGATATATTTTGGGATGGTGAATTATACAGTGGAAGGGTAAGAGAGAAAGTTATCAACAGGGAAATAGAGGCCTCCAAACAAGCATCTGTATTGTCCTTTACAATTCCCGAGGCCCTTTCCTCCTTGCCATCACAAGCAATCCTTGCCAGATTGGGATACCACAGCCCAACGGGGAAGCCCGAACTCACTCAGCGGAGATAGTGGCCAGGACCCCCCATGTCCACCTGCCCAAGGGGAACATTCCTGGTTTTCTTGTTTTGTGGCCTGGGGTTGGAGGTCTAAGGGCAATCGGAGGGGAGTCCCAACTGCCAGGTATGCCCCCGTCACAGAGCCCAGCCCCATCCTGGCTGTGTCATGTGAGTTCGCTGAGCCTTGTTTTTTTTTCCTCTGTAAAATGGGTACAATGATAAAACCTGCCTCACCAAGTTGCAAGGATGAAAGGAGATAATACTCCAGATGTCCTTGTCACTGCGAGGGCATGTGACATTGCTTCTTCATCCTTCCCTCAACTCTAAGCCCCAAAGATGGCTTCTCCAGGATAGCTAGATCTGCCCCCAAACTGGTCAGATGGCAGGACAGATGAAGGGGGGCACTAAAAGACCTGGCTTCAATCCAGGTGACTGTCTCTTCCTTAGGACCCCCTACTCACAAGGGTTTGAGGGTCTCCCTGTCCATTCCCTGCCTCCTCAGACCCTCCACAGATCTCAGAGCCTAACTCTGCACCTCCATTTTCCACCCCTCGGTGTGCCTTAATCTATACTTCTCCCAAGACATTCTGATTCTCGGCTTCAGAGATGTCTAGAATCTTTGACTCCATTATTTCAACATCGATTAAGCCCCAACTCTGAGACAAGTCTTGTGCCAGGGGCTGAGGCCTCAAGGTCATCAGGACAGGTGGCCTCTGCCCTGGGAGAGCCACGCAGACCCTGACAGGTAATTCTAGGGTTTCCGGATGTTCGAGATGCACAGAGAGCAGTTGAGAATGTCCCTCCTCATCGAGTCAGGGAGTAGAGTCCCTGAAGAGGTGATGTTTCCACTGAAGCCCGAAGAGGGACTGGATGAGCCAAGCAAAAGCATTGGATGGGGGACAGACAGGCAGGCAGATGGGCAGGGAAGAGCTTCTGGGAAGAGAGTGGCAAAGTCAGGGCCCTATCCGCAGAGCCAAAGCCCTGGGGGTGGGGTGGGGGGAGGTGAGAAGCTTCAAAGAAGCCAGGGGTGGCAGGGGCAGATGGCAAGGTTGTGATGCTGCCTTAGGGAGCTAGGGTTTACCCAGAGGCCACAGCAGAGCCACAGAAGGTTTTTTTTTAGTGTTGGAGGCAGGTTCAACCTGCTGTGTAGAGAGTGATCTAGTGTTTTCCAGGCACTGGCAGGGCAGGGTAGGACACAGGGATAAGGGCTGGGGGAAGGGCATTTAGGGAGTCATTGACTGGGTGTGGGGGAAGAGGCGGGGAGGCCCAGGGCTGCACAGAAACCTGCAGTTCTCCACAGGGTTGCATATTCTTCGGGACCCCCGGCCGCCTCTTATATGACACCACGCCCCGAGGACCAAAGAAGACACCAGCTTTCTAGAGTCCTTCTCCTTGACAAGGAGCATGCAGTTGAGAACTTGCCCCGATACCCTAGCCAGAGCAGGAGGAATATGGGACAAAGAAAGAGAGGGGGCTGTGTGGTAAAGAATCTGGTCTCAAGACTCTGCCTGCCACTGTGTGACCTTGAGTCAGTCACTTTCCCTCTCTGAACCTGGGTATCCTCACCTGCAAATGGGGGTGGGACAGGGGGCTTCACTTTTCCAGTCATAATCAATGGGCTGGGAGAATCTGGGGCAGGGGGCAACTTGGTCTTCTCACACATCCGAGGGTGAGGAACCCTAGGGTCCCTGTGCCCTCCTCACTCTCACGGGGGGCGGGGAGGGCGGGAGAAGGGGTAGGGCTGGAGCGTTGCAGCATCCCTGCGCTCGGCGCACTGCTATTGGTCAGAGATGATCTCACCGCCTCCCAGCCTGCGTTCACCTGATTGGCCGGTGCGGGGATGCTGCGCTCCGCCGCCGGCGCGGCCGTCATTCAGGCGGGCTCCGAGCGTGTGTGTGAGCTTAGGGGAGCGCAGAGGTGACGCGCCCGGCGTCCCCCAGGGACTCAGGAGGCAAAAGCACGGAGACCCCCGGTCAGGATCTTAACCCCTTCCCACCAGCCTGAGCCCAGCAAGCCCTCGCTAGTTTTTCTAGTCTGGCAATCTCAAGCAAAGCCATCCCCAGATGATGCTCCGCAGAGAGGCGGGGTCCGGGTCCTCCCCTCCACCTCCTTCCGTTTAACCCTTTCACCGCACCACGTCGTCCGGCACTGCCCCGCCAGCTGGGCTGAGAGACCAGCGCCCAGAGCATGCCCCAGTCAGCCTAGAGCACAGGAGGGCAGCAGACGCTCTGACCCCAGCCCCCGGGACCCGCAGCAGCATTTCTGCCTCCCACCCCTCGCTCAGACTTCGACCCCAGCCCAGCGCTCCCGGTACAATGGGAAGCCAAGCTGCCCGGGTCAGCCGCAGGAGCCGGAGAGCTCGCTTGAGGTCCGGCAGGACGCCGGGGACCCCCATCTCCCGATACCTAAAGCCCCAGCTCAGCTCCCTCCTGCGGAGAAGGCAGGACCAGAACGGCATCCCCCGCAGCCCCGAGTCCCGAGTCCCGGGAGTGGCAGCCGGACCCTCACCCTGAAGAGCGTCCGGTGCCCAGAGGTGAGGCTGGGGCGACCCCGCCCCCTCCCGCAGCCCGCAGCCCGCAGCCCCTGCCCATCTAGACCCTGCGCGGCCTCACGGGGCTGCGGCTCCCAGCTCCTGGGCCCGTGGCAGAGCGGCCGGGGGTCCCAGCCCCGAGCGCCTGGCGGGGGCCGTGCCACCCCCTCACCTGCACCTGCACGAAGGAGCCACGGTAGAAGCAGCAGGCGGCTGCTGACAGGGCGCTCCACAGGCTGCAGCGCTCGGTCATGGTGGGGCCGGGCGGCCGGGGCCAGGACAGTGCGGGGGGCGGCGACCGGCGGGGCAGGGGCACGGGGACCGACCGGGCTGGGCACCGGCTGCGCGTGCCTCTCGGCGGCGCGATTACCTCATCGCCTTGTCGGGGGAGGAGCGGGGAGGCGGGGCGGGGAGACCCCACCCTCCAGCCGGCCAGGGGAGAGGAGGGGGCCATTGTTCCTCCCTCCGCCCTCCCCTCAGCCTCCGCCCCCCTGCGCTCCAGCCCCACGCGCCCCGGCTCCTCGGAGTAGGGAGATGCGGAGCAGAAGAACTGCCAAAGCGGGCAACGGGGTGAGGTGGGGACCCCTGAGCCGGCGAGGGGAGTCCTGCCTTTCCCACTCGCCGCACCCCTCACTGACCCGGAGCGGGCAGAGACTTTGAATTAAATCCTATCTAAAGCTGGAAAAATCCCTGTATGCGTTTGCCGAAATCCTTTGTGGCCTCAGGAAATCTCCCAGAGCCCAGGATTTCTCATCTCTGAATTGGAATCAGGGACTCTGCGGAGAATCGCGGGCTATTCGACTGAGCACCTCTGGGGTGCGGAGTGCCAGTGAGCTAGTGGTTAGGGCACCAGCATGGGTTTGATAGCGGTGTCTCCACCTCCACCCCACCAGCCCCTTCTGTGGGAGCCCAGGTGTCATCTAGAAAACATACCTGTGCTGACCTCGCGGAAGTCTTGTGAGCATTGGCTGAGCTGATGCATATAAGTTGCCAGGCATAAAGTAAGTGTCCAAGAAATGCGTGTTATGATCGTCAAGCTTAGTGTCTTAGAATCTGGACTTTTTGTGCTCGAATCATAGGCTTTCCAATGCAAACGGAGTCAGTGCTGACTCTGCATCAGTCAGGCCTGGGGTTCAAATCCTTTTGACAGACTGTGTGACGTAAAGCAGGTGAGTCCACCTCTCTGGATCCTAGCTGTATGTTTGGTTGTTTTCTGTAAATACTTCTGAAGCTCTGAGCATGGAGCTCGGAATTTATGGCCTTGGAACTTTAGAATTCTTGCCTTAGAATGAAAGTATTCATATCATGGTCTTAGAATCCTGGAATTCTGGAAGCTGAGTACCTGAGGGCAGGAATGAACTTTTAGAAAGTTGACTATTGATTCCACCCTCATCTGAGGCTTGAAGCGAAAACTAACATTCCTTTGACTTCATCCTTTAGGTGATTTCTCAATCAGTTCCAGTGAGCGGGTATTATTTCTTTTATAATATTTTTAATTACATTTTTAGCCCCATAAACTAAAGGAAAAATACAAAGCTAATAATCCTCACGGGGATCTCACATCATCAGTGATGGGGATCTCAATGCCTTGCCAGACAGCTGGGATGAGTGGGGTGCTGAAATATGCCCCCCGTGTGTTCTCCCCATTGGCTTTGGCGTTGGTTCTCCCCGAAGCCTCTTTCCTCCTGTGGTATGAAGCTCTGGATGAGAAGCCAGGGCCCAGGTTCCAGGAGGAGCTCCTGCTCAGCTCACCGCAGCCCTGGACTGCACTTCCTGGGCTCACCCAGCTTGCTTTCTGACCTCGCTCACACTCCTGCCCCTGCCTGGACCACTTTACTGCCCATCTCTGCTTTATCTTTGTCTCCTTTCCAGCTTTTTGTTGGGGAGGGAATGCTCCTGGGCAACTGCAATGGCTTGGATTCAGTGCCTCCTCCTCCAGAAAGCCTTCCTTGATCTTCCCCTCCCCAGCTCCTGAGCTGAAAGTCATCCTCTACTTCTAAAGCTCCAATGGCTTTTTACATGAGCCTTCTGGTGATGGGGGACAGCAATCTGAGCACTTCTCATACTGCCTCATTATTAGTCACTTACACAGAACTTTACACGCAGCATCTCAGGTGTTCGAATGTCTTTGGGGTCTGGAGCCAGGCCGTCCTGCTCTGTTCCAGACCCAGCTCTCCCTGGATTCATTGAGCATGATGAGTTCATTGAGCACATAGCAACTCTGGGTTGGAGGTGCTGCTGCTACCCCATTTCACATAGGTGAACACTGAGGCTCAGAGATGACACACATACCCCCCCCCAAGTCATGTGGCAAATAGTGGCAGATCTGGGGCTAAAATTAGAACCTGCTAGATTATGAAACACGAAGCTAAACCACTGATGATTCTGCCCTGGCCCCTACTTGGACCAGGAGCCCTTGAACACAAGGCCTGCTGCTCCTCACCCTCTGCTGTATGTTCCGTATTCAGCAGGGGGCCTGGCTCAGGGTGCGTGCTCTTGGAGGTAAAAGGCCAAGGGCTGTGTCCATGGTCTTGGCATCAAGGAAACTTGGACTGCAATCACAGTTCCCCCTGTAGTAGCCGCGTGGCTATGAGCAAGTCACTGCACTTCTCTGAGCCTCAAGTTTCCCATCTGTAAGTGGGCATAAGAAGGCCTTTGCTGCCCCGTGATGAGGGAAGAAGTCGAAGACCTCATTCACGTAAAGAGCTCAAAACTGTCTCCCTTCCAGTCCTAGCGCAGGGCTTCACGCACCATAGGAACTCAAAGTGTTACGTCGTATTATTATTATTATCATCGTAATTTCAAAACTGCATTTTCGACATTCCCAGCACCCAGAACAAATTAAACTTGTGAAACATGTGAGCTGCGCCCATTATCTGTGATGAACTGAGTCATTCTTTTTTGCCCCCGCCTCCTAGCACCAGCCCATGCGCAGAGGCTGGGTGCAATCAGAGCACCGTGGTCCTTGCATAGAGACACCCTTGGGCCCTGTCCAGCTGGCACGGGGGTAGGATCTGCTGGTAACAAGCCTCGGGACGTCCGGAGTGTAGGGCCAGGAGAGAATGGTGGAAGGCACGGGAAGAAGATGCTGGGAGTGAAAGCAGACCCCAAGCGCTGTCCTCACCCCAAACCCTCTCCTCCTGGGGGCAGATAGTGAGATCTGGCTCCTAACTAGGTTCAGAAGAGGATTCTGCCCTTCGTGAAACAAACACTGAGCACCCTGCCCCCGTGTCTCCCTGCCCAGTCCCTTACCTTCACATAGTCCCCACCAGCCTCCAGCTCTCCAGCAGCCCTGGAAAGAGAGAAGAGAGGTAAGTATCCCCAGTTCTGTCTGGCGCCCCAGCTACCAGCCCCTACCCACCTGCCTGGTGCCAGCACCTGGCCCTCTGGGCCCCAGAGGGCTCATCCTGAAAGCGAGAGGGGGCACTGCAGCTGAGAGAGCTTGCGGGAATCTGAGGGCTGGGCTGCTTCTACACTCTCCAGCTGCGAGACCCTGGGCAAGTCCCTTTACCTCCCTGAGCCTGGGTTTTTTTATCGGGGACAATGACAGCCTCTGCCTCCTGAGGTTGTTGTGAAGACTCAAGAAGCTGATGAATGCTGCATGTTAACACGGGCCTGCTTCCTGAATCACTGTCTCCACCCGGCTGCAGGGCACTGCGCCCTCCTGGTGCTCTCCCCACCTCTCTCTGACTTGAGTAGTTGGAGGCCCCAGGCCAGGGCTCAGCCTCTTCTCCTCCCGCCCTACACTCATTCTCTAGTACAGAGTCACCCACTCAGCGGCCACCTGGCACACCGTGGTGCCACTGCTGGTGACAGTTGGCTGTAGAATTTATCCCCCCCCTCCTTCAGGGTGGCTGGCATGTGGCCTGAAGAGGCCAGGGGCCAGGGGCCAGGGTGGCTGTTTTTCCTAGGTGCCAAATAAATATCATCCTTCCTCACGCGGGCCACCATGAGTCACTTCTCCCAGTCCTAGGTGTTTAAAGCCATCCCTCCTCTGATGTAGCCTGGACCTGCCCCTTCAACACCAGTCTCATAAACCCAACTGCGTCCTTGTCATCTCCTCCTGGGTGTCTGAAGTCATCTTGAACTTGTCATATTCAAAGCAGGACTGCTGGGTCCTCCCCCACCATGGCCCTGCTCCAGACACCCACTTCCCATCTCAGTTAATGTCAGTTTCATCCTTCTCGTTGCTTCGTTTGGCCAAGAACCTGCGATCATCTGTGCCTCCTCTCTCGCTCACGCTCCACACCCAATCCCTCAGGAAATCCTGCGGCTCTACTTTCGAAACAGATTCTGACCACTTCTCTCCACGTGTCAACTCTGCCCCGCATGGGCCCCCGTCTGTGTCTCCGCGGAGCACACGGCAGCCTTCTCAGTGGCTTGCTCTCACACCCTGGTCAACTCCCACTGCACCAGCAAAGGGCACTAAGGTGAAAACCTAAGCAGACCGGGTGCACACCTCCCACCCCCGCCCTCCCATCTCCCGGAGAACAAGATCGAAACCCCTCTCCATGGCCTGCAGATGGCTGGCCATGTCACATCACCCAACCAGAATGCTTCTTCCCTTGTGAGAGTAAAGAGGGTGCCATTATTACGCCAGAAAAATTGGCGTAAACCGGGTTGTATGTTCCTCAGTCTATAGGGCCCTGTATGGCCTGGTGGTACCCAACTGCCCACCTCGCCAACTGCTCCATGCCTCCCTCACTCACTCTGACCCTTGTTCTGCCCCAGCCACACTGGCCTCATGCCAAGCTCATTCTTGTCACATGTCCTTTGTACTTCCTATTCCTTCTGCCCTGCTTTATTTTCTTCACATGCATCAATCCTTGCCCGAAATAATCACTTGACATGTATCTATGACAAATAATTGCCTGACACCTCCACAAGGGCACCGACTTTATCTAATCCAGCACGGTGCCTGGCACCCAGTAGGAGCTCAAGAAATATTTATTGCTTAAAGGAGTGCATGAATAGTAAGCACTTGACCAATGTTAATCCCTCTCATTATTATTAATTCTGTCAGGCTGGGCCCTGACTCTCTGTCTGGGACAAGACTCAATATCCCCATCTGCAAAATAGGGAGGGAGGTCGAACATTGGGGAACTGCTCCCTCACATACAGAAGTGCAATATTTAAATTTAAATGTAATAAATTTAATAAAATAAATTTAAACCAGACAAATAAAAAAAAGCTGAGCTAAAGACAACAGGAATTGTGATCAAGGTGTGTGTTTCCAGGCCAGAATTTCGTACTGGGTCTCCCCAGCTCCTGAGGCCAGGGGATCCTCGTGGAGAAGCAGTCTGACGGCCCTCTCTGTGGTGACATTCTGGAGTCCCTGTTGCTAACCTTCCCTCCTTCAAGGTCCTTCCTGACTTCTAACTACAAACTCTCAAGCTGCAGCTCGGCCGCAGCAGGCTTCCAAAGCAGCTCGGGCTCTCTGTGTCCAGCAGTGGGAGCGAGGTGGAGTGGGGACCCCTGTCCTGCTCGCCCCCACCATTCTTCCCGGGTGAGGTGTCCCATCCCAGCATTTCCGGCCATTCAGGCCCGGAAATCCTTCCACTGCTGGGAACAGATTGGCCAGGACACTGGGATTGCCCCAGCATTTCCTCCTGCTTCCTGTCCACTTCCCCTAGGGCTCCGGGTGGGAGCAGAGCCTTGGGGAGGGGATGGCGGCACCAGGGATTGGGTGAGATGGGGTGGCCAGGGCTAATGTGGGTGCTCGGGGCAGAGGCCGGGGAAGCCGAGGGTCTGCGAAGCACTCAGCCCCCATTGCCTGCCCCTAACCTACAATACTGCAGGATCTCCAAGACATAAGGTGACCATGTCTGCTGACACTGACTGCCATCTCTTGCCCAGACTATGGCCACCACCTTGTTACTGTACTGGCCTGTTCTTACCTCAGTAGCCCAAGCAGTCCTGTTAAAATGAAAGTTAGATCATGGCTTCTCTCTGCTCTAACCCACTGAAGTGGCCCTAGTTTCACTCAGAGTAAAAGTCAAAGTTCTCATAACAGCCTTCACAGCCTCACCACCTCTCCCACCTCAAGTTGACCACACTGCTCCAGCCAAGCTGAGCTTCCTGCTGGCTTTTGTCCCCACCTTGGGGCCTTTGCACTTTCTGTTCCCTCTGCTGGAATACCTTCCCTCCAAATACCCACCGAGCCTCCTCCCTTCCCCCTTTCAAGTCTCTACTACAATGTCCCCTTCTCAGTGAGGACTTCCCTGCCACCCACCTAAAAGTCTGACCTTCTCAAGGGGCTCCATCTCCCTTCCCTGCCCTTTGTCTCTGTAGGTCTCTGACTCACCACGTATCCTACCTCAAGCGTTGACTGTCTCTGCTCCGCAAGGGCAGGGATTGTGGTCTGCCTAGAGCAGTGCCAGGCAGATGTTTTTGAATGAATGAATGTCACACCAGCCCCTGCAAACCCTGAGGATAAAGACTAGTCCTCATGGTGGCTCAGCCTTCTGTGGCCAGGCCTCTGCCCGCCATTCCTCCTCTCTCCTAACTCTTTCCTGCCCTCCGGCCACCCCGCACTTCCTCCAAAGAGTGTAGCTCCCTCCAACCTCGGGGCCTTTGCACATGATGTTCCCTCTGCCTGGAACCTCCTCTTCCCCTTAGAGCCACAGAGTAATTCCAACTTCGACTTCAGATCTCAGTTTGCCTTGGAGATTTCTAGAACGTTCTCCCTCCTTTTGTAATGATCAGATCCAGGAATCATTTCCAAAACCTCGGCTCCATTTAGTTCATTTATTCTTATTTTATGGACTTAAAAGGCATATCCTCTCTAATATTAGTGGTGAAACCAATTAATAAAAAATAGTGACAATTGAGCTAAATCGGTCCCATTAATCAACCACATTATTTCAATAAGCAACCCCTTTAATTGCCCATGTTAACTAATTTGTTCTGATAACTGATACCGCGCATTGCATATATTAGCTTAATTAATTAGATTAATGAGCAGTAATTAGAGCCCATTATCTTTTCTTTCCCTGGTGCAGGTTTAAATCTGAGCTTCACCTTCAGGGCCCCCGTACTAGCCCAGAAGAAAAGGTGAGGCTTCTCGGGGACCCTAGAAGAGAGGCTGTGGAGAGAGGCCACCATTCTGTCCACCCTGGCCTACTGCCCTTTATCTGTCCCCCAGTTTGTTCCCTTTGGCCTTGGGACCTAGTCATACAGCCTTGAGCGGAGACTTGCCCAACCTCTGACTCCTGCTTCTCAACTTTCCCCTCGCCTTCCCCTCTCTTGGGTTCAACTTCCTCATCTGTGAAATGAGCACATTATAACTCTTCCAGAGGGTCCAGGAAGATCCTATGAGAAGGAAGGGTGGGAGGTTCCCTTGCCCACATGGCTCCTCTCTCTGCTCCACCCCCACCCCGGAGAGCTCCCTTCCTGGCCCTCCTAGAGGGATGAAGATTCTTTCCTTCCTTTACTCTGACCTGCACTTACCCCCAGCACAGAAGCAACACTGCTCTGTGCTCCTTAGTCCTCAAGGGCCTTGGACAGAGGGAGATCTGGGGCAGAAAGTCCCATCTCTCTGGGGACACCATGGGCCTTTGGGATTTCCTGACAGGAAGACTCTTGGCTTTAGCCTGGCCCTGCCCACCGCCTCTAAGGTGGCCCGCCACTGTCCTGGAGACATCGTGGCTCCTTTTCCACCATTCTGCACCCTCGGTCTTCTTGACAGGGGTGAGCTCCCCAGCAGGAGCTCAGAAAGGGTGCCAGCCCTGTGAGGAGAGAGTAGATCGAGGCCATTCTCCCTGGGGCAGAGCTGAGGATGCCGAGTTCTGAGATCTGCTACCTGAGACTCAAAACCTGCTGGAGGAGAGCAGACCGGAAGGCATGTTGAGTGCTGACTGAAAGTCTGGGATCTCCCCACGTTACAGAGGAGAAAACCAAAGCTTGTGACTTGACCCAGGACACACGGCTGTAGACTAGACCTGGGTTGGCTCTGCTCTGTTTCTTGCATGAAGCCATCTCCCCTGGAAAACGGCGACACTTTGGGGTGAAGAGGGGAAGAAGGTGGGGAGGGGATGGCAAAGAAAAATAACATTTCAACCAGAGCAGGAGCCCAGAACTGATGTCAGGAAAAGGAAATGGAATGGGGATTGACAGAGAGAAGACAGCTGGGAGGGAAGAAGCTGTGTGACCCTGGCCAAGTCCCCCTCATTGGGCCTCAGCTTACTCTTCTATAACATGGGTATGGTGGTAGCACGAGCGGCTTCTGTGTACTGGTACTTCCTGGAGTCAAGCCCAGGAAAATGGATGCTGCATCCCATCCACAATGACCCTGTGAAGCAGATAGTGTTATTCTCCCCAATTCCCAGATGGGACACTGAGGCTCAAGGAGGGGAAGGGAGTTGTTCAAGGTTGTACAATCAGTGGGCCTCTGAGCTGCTGATATATCTGACTCCTGTCCTTCCCCGCCTGCACCCCACATAGGTCCAGTATTCTGCAAATAGGGTCCCCTGAGGGTTTGGGGGGATGTGGCTCCAGTTGGAGGCAGGGGCAGTCCATCTTTCCCAAGCCAGCACAGTTCCCACAGCCTGAGGCGTCCAGGGGTCTCAAGGACTGTGAGAAAGTCTCCACAGGAAATGAGAGCCAGGAGCAGCTGGGCCCCTTCGGAAGACAAGGACCAGCCGCCCAGAGCCTGGGCTGGGCCCACCACAGCCCCCTCCCCCGGTAGGTAATCACTACCAGATGCCCGGCAGCTGACGTCACTCTGCAGGGCTGAGAGGGTCGTGGGACTCTGGGGAGCGCTGGGAATTCTTGGACCAGAATCAACATTCCAGAAGGAAAAGGGGGGGGGGTGTCTTGGCTTGTTCTCAGTGCCCGGCTCCAGGGCTGGGGCACAGGCAACCCAGGATGCCCCTGGCTCTCCAATGGAGTACCACCTTCTCCAAGTCTCAATTTCCTCTTGAACAGCTCCAGGGGTGGGAGTGGAGGGGCGTGGGTCTCTAAGGATGCTTGGGTGACATACTTTAAAAGAAGAACTGTGTTCAAATCCTCCTCAAAGGAGAGGTCCTTGTAAAACATAAGTCACAGTGGGGCCCTCCTCTGCTCAGGGCCAGTAATGGCTGCTCAGAGTCAAAGCCAAGTCCTTGCCGGGTCTTCCAGGCCTTGCATTATACGAACCCATTTCCTGTCTCCCACCACTCCTCTCTCCCCAGACCGCCATCTTGCTCTACTCCAGCCACTCAAGTCTCTGCTACTCCTCATACACACCACCGACGTTCACACCTCAGGACCTTTGTACATGCTGTTCCCTTGGCCTGGTACACTCTCCCCCAGATAGCAAGAGGGGTTGTTCCCTCGTCTTCTTTGTTCAAACATCAGTTTCTCACCGAGACTTTTTTCCTGGCTAGCCTTCCTAAATTGTCACCACCAGCCACTCCCACCTGAGACCAATTCCCCCACTTGATTTAAATCTTTTTCATGGTGCTTTTCTCTTCTAGCTGACCACATCTTGTTCATCTCTCTTCTCCACACTGGAACGGGGGCTCCATGAGACCAGGGCTTTGTCCCTTGTGCTCACTGCTGTTTCCATCTCGGCCAAGATTAAAATTACTAAAATTCCGGCTCGACTGTGTGATCTCATGAAAGTTATTAACCTCACAAAACCTCAATCTCTCTGATCTCGGAAGCTAAGCTGGGTTGGGCCTGGTTAATACTTAGATGGGAGACTACCTAGGAAGACCAGGGGCTATAGGCATAAAAAAATAAAAAAGAAAGGATTGTAAGCTGACAATCCTTGCAATCCATGAGGGCAACCGACGGTTGCCTTGCCTAAAAATAAATAATAAACAAACAAACAAACAAATATATAAATAAATAACAAAACCTCAATCTCTTCATCTATAAACTGGACTCCTAATACCTCTCCAGGGTGTCATGGGAAGTCATTTGAAATAATGGTAGAAACGGCTTTGAGTGTTTTGCTTGCAAGAAGTGAAATGCGGCCTAAATGGTTAAGAGCTTGTCCTTGGGAGTTGGCCAGGTCTGGGGTTAAATCTAGGCTCTGACACTTCATCTCTCTGTGACCCCAGGAAATTCCCTTCCCCTCTCTGAACCTCCAGTCTTCTCACTGGAGCAAATGGGGTCTTGCCCCTCACAGGGCCCATGTGGTAGACAGTGCCCATTGGGAGCTCCAGACGGGCTGGCTCCTTGTGAGCAGATCTTGATCACTTCTGGCAGGACCATGGCCTGACAATTCCCGTATGGGTATGGCTGTCGGGGGGCGCGTGAGGGGTTGGGAGCCTCCCTTCCCTCTCTGAGCCTCTGTTTTCTTTTCTGTGACATGGACTGAGAAGGAAGGGTGTCAGGGGTCTCTGGACCGGCTATGTCCCTCCAGAAGGCTGAGGGTGCTGGGGGGCAGTGGCAGGCTAGGCTGGTGCTCTCCTTTCATTCTCTGTGCAGTTGGCTCCTCCTCCCTCCTTCCTCCTCATCCCCATGATCTCAGCAGGCCACGGGGCACCAGGAAACTCCTGCAGCCTCACCTCTTCCCCTTCCTTCCTTCTGCTCCAGGTGCACCCTGCCTCCCAGGGAGCAGTGGAGGGACAATCAGCTTAGGCTGCTCCCTGAGCGGCCACTGGAACCACCCCCTGGCAACCCCTTGGGAATGAGGCACCAAGTCTGGCTCAGTGGCAGTTCTCAAATGCCCTCCTCCTTAAGCTGGGTGGATCCTAAGACATTATCCTAGATCCATCTGGGCTGCTGGGGAGATTGAGGCCCAGAGTCGGGCAGGACAAGCCTGATCTCACACAGGCAAAGCAGATTTCCTGACTCCGGGGCACAAGGCTGGGCTTCAGGGGCTCCTGGAAGCATTCAACAACTCCTGGTCTTCTACTTGGCCTGGAGGGCAGGTGGGACACTGGGTCCCAGAGTACCAGGAGGGGCCTCAATCTGACCTGCAAACCTACTGCCTCAGGACCCCTGGACACTCCAGATAACGGAGGGTTAGGGGAAGAGTCTATTTCCTCCAACAGCTTTAGGCCACATCTGATGCCAGAGGCACTGCCAGGACCACCGTGGGCCCTTGCCCGGGGGGAGGAAGGCTAGCTCCTAGACTTGGCATTCTTGCAGCGTCTCAAGACCATCCTTCTCAGAGGCCCTGGCCCTGCTGGAGGGGAATGAGTTGCCCAGCCTTTAAGGGCATGGGCCAGGAAGGTAGAGTTAAACCCTTGTTCTGATCTTTTCTACTGTGTCAAATCAGACAAGCAAATCTCTTTCCTCATCTATAAAGTGAGAATGATAATAGCGGCTCTCTTCTGGGCCTATTGTGAGGAATAAACCTGCGCCAGGACAGACCGGGACAGAGTTACACCAAAAGAAATCTTAAAAGACCCTTATGCTAAACCAGACCCCAGTTTGTCAATTGCCTCAGGGGAATGGATTTCTCGCTCAGGTCAGTATGGTCTCCGCAGGTCCTCCCCGGGCCCAGCTCGGTCACTCACCCTCTGGGTGTCAGTGCTGGGCACCTTCGACCCACTGCAGTCATGGTTCCCCGCGGTCACCGCCTGCAGCCTGGCGACCTCCTCAACCCAACGGCTCCCGCTTTTCTCAGACCACAGAACTGCGGAGCTCAAAGCAGGACTCCAGGGGCGGAGCCTAATGTGTAAGCCACGCCCAGGGCACGCCGCCCCACCCACTAGGAAGAACACGCCCGGCCTCAGACACGCCCTCCATCGAGCTCACTCTGCCTTCTCCCAATCTGTGTCCGAGGGCCAAGAAAACCACGCCCCCATGCTCACCGCCTCCTCCTCGCCCCGCCCTGCTCCCCACGCCAGCTTCCCCAACAGTCTCGGGTGCCTCCTGGAAAGACCACGCCCCTCCACTCCGACGGGTCCAGTTCCTTCACACTCAGACTTTGGGGTGCCTCAGAACGCCCCAGGACCTATCAGGCCCTCTTCCCTACTTACAATCTTTGCTCTTCCACACCCGAATAATGCCGAATTTAGGAGGGGATGGCAGGGCGTCCCGGATGGTGAGGCAGTGAGGGATGATGTAAAGCATAAATTTTATTAATCGCAAAGATAAACTTTCCGATTTACTGAACGTTTGTCGTGTGCCAAGCACTGTGCTAAGATTTTATAAGTATGTTATCCTTGATTTCTCACCACAACCGTACGAGGTTGGTGCTATAGTTATGCCCATTTGTCGGATCAAGAAACTAAGGTTGAGAGAAGGGAACAGACTTGTCTAAGAGCAAGCAGTCAGTAAGAAGCAGAGTTCTGCACTGGATTCACTCTGCAGCTTTACAAGGTCTTGCTGCCCGTTGAAGGGTGAATCGTCTAGGATTAATTACCTCAGCACACAGAAGCTGTGTTTGTGTCTCAGGGCAGATCCAGTCAAGAAAGGTCCCAGAACCAGCCTTAGAATTACTTTTTCTCCGCTGATTTTGTTCTCTTTATTTCAATAGGCACATCTGATCAGTGTGGTTTACACAAAGGCTCTGAGGGTTGAAAAGGCTTCTTTGGTCGGGGTTGAGGTGTCTCCCAAGGGCACCTCAATGAAGTACACGGCTGTAGGGCTTAGGTGTGGGTACAGTGGGGTGAATGAGTATGCAGCCATTGGAGGCAAGCAGTTTCCTGTTCAAATTACAGCTCAGAGACCTTGGCTGAATCTCAGTTTCCCCATCTGTAAAAGGGGGCTAATCATAGATTCTTTTACAGAATTTTCAGCAAGTAACATTTGTTTCGACACCCAGTAAAACAGATGTTTGCTAAACGGGAGCTATGACCATATCATCACTATTTGAATTTTTGTATGCAAATTCTCAACATACTCTAAAATCAAGTTAAGTGACTGTTTTGTTTGTTTTTTTCCTTGAAAATTAATTGCAAGTGAAGGGCTGAGCGCAGTGCCTGGTCTACAGTAAGCACTTGGTTTAAGTGTGTTTGTTTGTTAGTTGGTTTACCCACATGGGTGTGTTGGGGGAACCTCTCCAGTTGCCACTGGCAGGAGACTAGAGACACCACCCCTCCAGGTCCCGCCCTCACTCTCTCCTGGTGGGCACCTACCTTTCTGGGGGCACATTCCCGGGGGCTGTCTCCTCTTCTGTGTCTGCCCTGGGGTCTTCAGGCTTTCTCATGGGGTCCACCTCCACTGCAGAAGGGTTGGGTCCCACTGCCGAGGTGTTCTCCAGGGGCGTTTCAGTCCCCACCACCACTTCCTTGGCTGCCTCCAAGCTTGGGGGGTCGGGCAGACCTCGGGGCACCAAATGGGGCTCAGGGCCCACCTCCCGGGCCTCCTGGGCAGCCTGTTGTCCCCGAGTCTTCTTGATGCTGGGGCGAGGCATGGTGCCCATGTGACTGTACATGTCACTGGAGCGAGCATAGGCCAGAGGGCTCTTGGGGACTGTCACCATGTCATCCTGTGTGGCCTCAAACGTTTCAGGTTTTAGGTAGGAACGGATACTGACGGGGGCTGAGGACCGTCTCAGAGTGAAGGACCGATGGAGGTTGGAGAGACTCCCAAGGCCCTTGAACTTGAAGAACTCTGGCAGGGGAGGAGGGAAAAGAGTTAATGCCAATGCCAGCAGCAGTAACAATAAAAAACACATGCTGTTTGACTCATCGAGGGTTTGTGGAGGGTCCGGCCTCACTGGCACTCCCTCTAATTACTATGGTATAACTTGGCAGCTTTGGAGTCATGTGGCCCTGGACTTGAATCCCTGCTCTTCCACATCCTAGCTGTGCAACCTTAGGCAAGTCACTCAACCTCTCTGAGCCCCATTCGCCACATCATTAAAATAGATTATAGTACCCACCGCCTATGGGCAGTGAGAGGATTGAAGAAAAGCATGTAAATAATATTCTTAACATGGTGCCCAGTACACAGGATTTTCTCAAGAAGTAATGAAGCTGATGATGATGATGACGATTACAATCACACCCGTGTATTTGTTAAACATGCTGCATGCATCATCTCGCTGAATTCTCAGCACAGCTCAGCGATGCAAGTTTAATCCCCCATTCTCCAGATGAGGAAATTGAGGTTCAGAAATGTGAAATGAACCACTAAGGTCACACAGCCAGCAGGTAAAACTGCATGCGTGTGCATGTGTGTATGTGTATGTGGGGGCAGGAAGGGGCATTTGAGCACCTGGGGCAGAGGACGAAATGAAAAGGGGGTTGTCAGGAGCCTGAGGGTCCCACTCCCTGCGGTTCTTTCTTTCCTGTCAGCTGAGCCCACGGTCCCAACTCAGGCGACAGTGCTCGGGTGATACCATCTCCACATTTCCGCAGGGGCGCATGTGAATTCTCTCCTTCCTGTCCCCAGCAGTGGGATTGCCCCTCCTCACAGCCACCACCATCGGACTTCTCTATGCTTCCAGATGAACAAAAAGGGAAAATCTCTGGCATTTTCAACTTCCTTGGCATCCTCTGCCTCCTCCTCATAAACATGCCAGAATATAGGTAGGATGTCCCCATTTGACAAGAGAGGAAACTGAGGCCCAGAGAGGGGAAGGAACCTGCCCAGGGTCACACAGCAAGGCTGAGCCTGGATGAGGGTCCGGGGCTCTGGACTGCTGGGTCAGTGCTCTGGGGCTTTCCTCCCAGCCCTGCCCAGCCCTCACTTGGTCTTAGCCTCTGCTTCTTGATTCACATTGTCAGAAAAGTCTGTCACTCTGCTCTCAGAAAGCTATTCCATGGGGCAGAAATTGTGCCAACAGCCAGAGGGAGGACCACAAACCGCCTCCTGTCTCAGCACGACTTATTTCGCGTCCCGGACACCAAGGGTCTGGAGGAAACAGTAGTGGGGCAGGGAGGGAAACTGAGGCCAAGTCAGGAACATGACATTGAGCCCCTTATGATCTCATGCAATTCTCTAGGCCTCAGTCTTTTCAGCCGTGGAATGTAGTCATAATCCTTGCACTGTACACACACACACACACACACACACACACACACACACACAGATAGAAGCAACTGGGGGAGTAGATTTTCTAAATTCAGGAGGGGACTGACCTGGGGAAACAACAATAGGTGGGTGTGGCCCTTCATTAAGTTGCTCTGGGTCCCAGTGTCACTGCTGTTGAGGATGTAAGACAGCATCGCATGGCACGCACACACCCCACCCCACCCCAGCAACGCTGCCTGACCTGAGACCCTATGGAACCAGGCCCAGAGGCAGGGGACAGGGTGTCAGGGGGGGTGTCTTTCCCAGCCCAGCCATGGGGTAGGTCAAAGAGAGCCAGGGACCAGGATGTGCAGACCAACGGAGAGAATGAGTCAGGGTGGACCGAGACAGAAACAGCAGAAGCGCAGAGAGGGGGAGCCAAACCAGCCAGGGAGAGAGAAAGATACTGGGGCCAGAGTGACAGAGAGATGGTGACATGGAAACCCAGAAGCAGAGATCTCCAGAGAGAGATAGACATAGACAGAAAGAGAAACAGAAACAAGACAGTTATGAAGAAGCAGAGAGCCTGAGATGCACAGACAGCGGGATGAAGGGCCATGCACTCACTGAACTTTTTGCTGGCCTTCTTGGGCCCCTCCGTCATCTTGGCAAGTGGTGCAAAGCCCTTGGCCTGCAGGAAAGTGGCGTCTCAAGGCTCTGGACTTGAATGTTGAGGTGCTTCTCTCACCTCCCCTTCCCCTTTCTCGCACCCTCTCACTTGCTTCCTCTGTGTATTTTTAAACCAGTGAAACTCCCACAGCCCCACCCTCCCCATCCTCTCTGCAGGGGCGGGGGCTGGGGCCTCCCCCAGTTCCGGGGCTGGGGTGGGGGCCTCCGTGGGCCTCCTCCTTGGCCTTGGCAGCAATGGGGAGGGGGACAGGGGGCAGACCACAAACCCATGAGACCTAGAAGGTCTGGGGAACAAACCACAGGCTCTGGGAACGGAGCCCACTGGGTCAGGGGCTGCTGGGGACCTGCCAACCACTGTCAGGGGGTCTGGCCATTGGGCTGGGAGTGTGTGGGGAGTCAGGTCCGAGCACAGGGCAGTTTATTCTCAGCCTGCCTGGGGATGGACTGGCAGCAGTGAATGGAAGAGTACTGTGCTTAGGCCTGTGGCTTCTGGGACCACCCAGACCCAAGTTCAAGTCCTGGCTGGCCACTTTGTTACCATGTGATCCTAGGCCAGGGCACTCACCTCCTCGAGCCCGTTTCCTCTCTGTGAATTGGATGTTTGCAATGTCCAATTCACAGTGTCCAGTGCTTAGTGCAAAGCCTGGTACAAAATTGGCATCCACCAAGGCACAGTCAGTCCTTTTCAAGCTACCAGGGACATGGCGATAATTTGGTCTACCACTGTACAGAGACGGGGAACCTGAGGCACATATAGGCAGAGGGATTGTCCCAGGTCATACAGCAGGTTGGTGGCACAGACTGAGTTATAACTTGCCCTTCCAAGTCCCTTAGCTCATAGCCTACCTGCCAGTCTGTGTGTGTATATATGTATGCATGTGTGTGTATACACTCACATGGGCAGGACAGAGATGAGGAAATGAAACCTCTTTTATACAGGTTGTCCGAGACACCTGTGAGGACTGTCAACAGCTGCTGCGGTTGGGAGGGGTCATAAAACCAGGGGCTTCAAATTCTACCTCTGTGTGCTGCGGATGAGTTACTGGAGCCTCTGAAGTCTCAGTCACCTAATCTCTGGAATGGGCACAGTGTGGTACTTGGTACTCAGTCAACCCACAGAGGCTCCAGCGTGGTTTGACATTATCCTGGCCCCTGGGGCTGGCAACTAGGGCTGTGAGACAGGGAGTCCCAGGTCAAATAGGGCCCTTCCTGCGTACTCCATAAAAATGATGACGAATGTCTTCTTATCATTTAGTATGTTCCAGCCACAGGGCTTAGTCCTTCTGTCTTAAGAGGTAAATGTTACTTTTTTCCCCACTCTATATATGTGAATAAGACAAATTACCTAGGGTTGGAATCTGCTTATCCAGCTGTGGTCCTCACTTCCATGCCCCTGGCAGCTGGTTGATGGTCCTGGGTGGGAGAAAGGTCTGGCTGAACCTCCTCGATGGGATGAGGGGGAGCCTGAGGTCTTGACAGGGAAAGGGACACAGCCCATGAGACCAAGGCACTAGGGTCCTGCTCACAGACAGACCGGGACCGGTGTTCAAAGTTCAAATGAAAAGAGGGGGTTTCTGGGCCATGGACTTCGAAGAAATAAGGGGGGTACAATTCCAGTTCTTTCTACTGAGCATTCACTATGAGGCACAGAGCCGGAAGCCTCCACAGATTGCCTATCGAATCCTTCTAATAGAGGCAAATGCTGGTACTGGCTCATTTCACAGATGAGGAAACTGAGGCTGAAGAGGAGCAGAGACTAGACAATTATCCGGGCCCCCTTGCCCCCAGGCTGGTGCTCCGCCCATCTCAGGAGTGCTGTTACAAGAGGGAGAGGGGCCTGTGGCCTGATGTAGCTGGGGGTCTTCCTAATGAGTCCCTGGCATCTCTCCCGGGAGGCAGTCCCAGTTACGGTCTAACTGCTGAGGCTGTGGCATCGGCCAGTGCTGGCTTCCTGGCCAGGCCCACTCCCAACTTACTGTGTGATCTTTCATGCGACTTTACTGCTCTGGGTCTCAGTTTCCTTATCCGTGAAATGGGTCACAGTAGCCCCCACTTCCTGGGACTGTTGGGAGGACGAAAAGAGCAAATGTACACTGTGGCCTCGGCAAACCCTGGCAGTTGTCAGTGAGGGATGGGGGTGGTTCAGGCCAGGAAACCCCAGAGGCAGGCACACGGCGTGCGACCCGGGAGTCCGGGACACAGCGAGGCTGTATTGTGTGGTGGAGGTGCCTTGTCAGCGCTGGGGGCCCTGCTGTTGGCCCAGGCGCCAGGGCAGTTGCTGGATCCCGGGGAGAATGAATGGGGCTCAGTGTGGCGGCCCCGCTGAGCTCAGAGCCCCCTTTGTGCTGCCTCGAGTGGCCGTTGGAAGTATGGCTGGGGACCTGCTGGCGGGTGGCTGTCCCACAGGCCGTCCTCAGCCTGTGCCGGAGGCCGCCCAGCCCATGTTCTGCCCTGCAGCTCTGGACACACAAGTGCTTTCCTGCCATCAGGCCTTTGCTTGGGCTGGACCCATACCTGGAATGCCATTCTCCCTTCCACTGGCTTCATCTTTTGCCTCTGTTGAGCCCCTCAGGTCTAGACTGAGCCATAGCACCCCCAGATACCCTACTCTGATTTCTGTCCCCTCCCCCTCTGCCCTCTTCCCCAGTCCATGACTCAGTTACTTGCAGTTTGGCCAGATACTATTAGAGACTGGAGGCCTTCAACTGCATAGCTGAAGGCATTGGGCTCAGGCTAACCTGAGTTCAGGCCACCTGCATGACCTTGGGCAAGTCACAACACCTCTCTGAGCTTGATTTTTCCCATCGGTAAAATGGGACAAATACAACATCTGCACATGATCCCGGGGCAATGAAATAAAACATTTACACTGAGTATCACCCATATTACACTCACTTGTGTCTTTATTTGCATGTTTGTGCTCCCTGAGAGGAACTGGCCTTACGCGCCCACACTGACCTCACAGATGCCGTACCGTAGGTCTCAGCAGATGCCTTTCCCCAGCTTTTCCCGGCTGTCTGGTATTGGCGGCCATGTAAGATGATGGTAAACGATGGTAAATGACTATAGCCTTTGAATTCACCTGGTTTGAATCTCAGCTCCATAACTTCCTGGCTATGTGGCCGTGGGCAGGCCATGTCACCCCTCTGAGCCTGTTTCCTCTTCTGTAACTTGGGCCCGATAACAGCAATCTCTAAGAGGAGTGCTGTAAAGTTCCAGGGGGACTACATATCAACACAGGTCCAGGCACAGGGTCAGTACCCAGCTACTGGGAGCAGAATGTCCATGGTGTTAGAGCTACGCATATCACGTAGCCATTATCCATCCTGTACACTCTACTCTATCCAAGGACCCCTTGTGTCCCCAGACATACCAGCAACCAAGGGCAGCCCACTCCATGAGCCTGTCTTCTCCTTCCCTCCACACCCCCACCCTTCCCCTGCTTGGGGGAGGAAATCAAAGGGTCCCGGCCAGGGTCAAACAGCTGGCCTGTGGCTCCCTTTCCTACTCTATGCCTCAGTTTCCCTAATTGTTAAATGGCAGTAGGACCAGGGGCTTAGAGCCTGGTCAGTCAGTCAGCAAACATTTATTGAGTACTGGCCACGTATCTAGCTTCGTTAGCTTAGCAAATCTATGGAGCGGGAAGCACCAAACTCAAGCCAGCAAATCAGAAGTCAAGTCAGTGAGGAATCATTTCCAGGTAGATCCTCATCTCTTCTCATTTCCACATGGGGGATCTGAAGTCCCAGGCCTGGGCAGCCTTCTGAATGCTCCTGCCTGCCCTCCTTCCCCGGGGAGGGCTGGGGCCACGAAGCCCAGAAGGGAAGTGACTGGCCACATTGGGGTTCAGACCAGAGACGATGGGGTGGAGGTGATGACAGCACCGGAACTTCTGCTGAGGCTTCTGCCCACAGGACGTGACTTAAGGAGGGTTCGTGGGAAGCAGGCAAGGGCCCTGGCCTGAGAGTCTGAGTGTGGAAGCCATCCAAACCCATGGCAGACCCCCATGCTACTGTCCCCTCTCACTCCTCCCATTGGTATCCAGGGTACTCATCCAGCAGTGCTGTGCCCTGACTGTGCCCTAGCTCCGCCCCCAGTCCAGATGGGTGGGGTCCTGATGTGCATAAGTGCTTGGGGTTTGTGCCAGACTGACCTGGTTCAAATACCAGTGTGGCCACTGGCCAGCTGTTTGATCCTGGCCAAGTGATGTCACCTCTGAGTTTCAGTGTCCTTACGTGTACAATGGAAGTGGTAATAGTACCCGCCTCATCTGGCTGAGTAAAAATTGAGATAATTCCCATAAAGTGTTAAGTACATGGCTTGGACCATTTATTTTTCCCTCAATAAATTGTAATTACTACAATTATTATTTTCTCCCTCCTTGCCTTCACTACCCCCAATTTAGCCAATGGCCTCCCTGCTTCTAATAATGTACCATGAAGCTGACCCCAGATCACACCCTGATATGTCACTTGACTGACTAAAAGCCTCGCTGGCTCCACACTGCCCTCAGGAGAGGACCCCCCGCCCCCGCTCCTCACCTGACCCTCAAGGCACCCCCTGGCAGGGCCCTCCCCCAGAGCAGGGTCTCCTGGGACACCAGGATAACTAGACCCATTCATTCCTGCCTCCTCCTCCTATGAGGAGGCTTCAAGAAAGCATGTGGGGTAAGAGCCGAACGGTTTTCTGCAGGTAGAGAGGGTTCTGGGGTGCAATCAATGGGCACAGCACTGTGCTCACTGATTGCACCCCAGAACCCTCTCCTACCTGGGGAGGTAGGAAACACTGAGGAGATTTTTCTGGCCACAGCCTAGGAGGGGGGCTGGAAAGACCCTCAAACGTCACAATTTGTTTTTTCCTGAAGACAGTGGAGGGAAATACATGCGGACTTTACTTCAGAATGATCTGGTGAGTGCTGTGAGAGGGACAGATGAAGAGGCCAGGCTGGGAGGCCAGGGGTCAGGTGATCGATGGGCAGAGGGCTGGAAAAGGGGGGCAGCCGGCAGAGGTACGAAGGAGGCAGAAGACAGCTTTGCTGTGGGCTGGTCGTTGAGTGGAGCTGGAGGAAGAACTGGGAGGCACCTGGAGCCAGGAAGGTATGAGAAAGACGCTGGGGCAGGGAAGGCGGCATAGGGCTGGATGGGGGGCTTGGGTGCCTGGTAGGACAGCAGGCCTCAAATAGCACCACTGCTATACTCTTGGAGAGACTGTAAATAGCCTGAGTTAGGAGAATCCTCTTCAGACAGACAGGTTCGAGTCCCAGCTTTGTTACCGGGAGACCTTGAGCAAATGACCTCACCTCTCTGAGCCTCAATGTCCTCTTCTGTAAAATGGGTTAGTGATCCTGACCGAGGCTGTTGATTCAGGAGTCAGCGGGAACGCCTAGCACTTCCTGAGCACACAGGGGTGCTGAGTAAATGCTGCCAGTTTTTGTGATTACTAACCCGAGGCTCGGTGCAGTTCGGCGGGGACCGGGGTCGGTGGGTTTCACCTCTGCCTCCCAGAGAACAGGGCGTCCAGCACTGGAAGGTCCAGGCGTTGCTCCTTCGCCGCCTCCAGTGTCGCCGCGCCCCCTGGCGGCCGTCGGTTGCCATATCAACGGCGGGTGGCGGGGGCCAGGGGAGGCGGCAGCGGGGGCCGCTCTCCCCTCCTAGGACCGGAGGCCGCTCCCTCGCTGCCTCCCGCTTTGGCCAGTTGCGGGGGGTGGGGTGGGCGTTCCGAGCCAGGGAGGAAGGGGCTCTCCGCGGCAGCTGGCATGTGGCGGTAAACTGAGGCACGCGGCGAGGCGCCCCCAAGCCAGGTGTCGAGTGCCGGGCCCCACCTCCGAAGGCGGAGGAGGGGCCGCGGGCGGTGACGCGCCGAGGGCGGCCGGCGGACAGCGGGCGGCGGCAGCGGCGGCGGCGGCGGCGGCGGCAGGTGCGGCCGCGGAGGGCGGGAGGGCGGAGGGAGGGGGCGGGGGAGGGGAGGGCGAGGCCCGGGCACCTCCCCCTTTATAACGCGCCCCCTCCCGGGCTCTCGGGCCGCCTCCTCGTCGGCTCTTCCCGTCTCGCCCCCTCGCCCGGCCGCCCCGGGCCCGGGCCCGGCCAGGGAGCCCCCAAGCCGCGGCTCGGGGGCCGCCCCCCCCCGCCAGCCGCCCCGCGCAGCCCAGCGGAGGCGGCGCCGTCGGAGGAGGAGGAGCAGGGCACTGCGGCTGGCCCGGGATCGGGCGCCAGAGCGGCAGCGGCTTCGGCAGCAGCGGCGGCCCGGGCCAATGCAGCGGGACGCACCGCCCCGAGCTCCAGCCCCGGCGCCCCGGCTCCCCGCGCCCCAAATCGGGGCCGCCGCCAGCACTGGCGGCGGCGGAGGCGGGGGCAGCGGTGGCGGCGGAGGCGCCTCTGCAGCTTCGGTTCCTCCTGGCCTCCCGGGAACTACAAGTCCCAGGGGGCCTGGCGGTGGGCGGCGGACGGAAGAGGCGGGGTCGGCGCCGCGAGGCCGGAAGTGGCCGTGGAGGCGGAAGTGGCGCGGCCGCGGAGGGGCCTGGAGCACGGCGGCGGGACCCGGAGCGGGGGCAGCGGGACCTGGAGCGGGAGCGGCGGCGGCGGCTGGGGGCGGCGGCGGCGCGCTGGAAGCGGCCATGGCAAAACAGTACGACTCAGTGGAGTGCCCTTTTTGTGATGAGGTGACCAAATATGAGAAGCTTGCTAAGATCGGCCAAGGCACCTTTGGGTAAGGCTGGGCCCCGAGGGACCCGGTACCCTAGGCCTGCACCCCTCAGGGCCGACGTCGGGACGCCCGGGGCCGGGTCGGAGATGGTCGGGGAACCACCCAGCCCTAGATTTGTCCTCTGGTCTCTATGGGCCGCGCCGCAGCGCGTCCGGGTCTGACGGAGCTGACTGGCTGGGAGGAGCCTGAGGCCCGTGGTGGGGGACAGGGAGGGGTTGCAGAGAGGAGCTTGTGAGGGGAGCAGGATCTCTCAGAGAGATGCCTGGGTGAGGAGAAGAGACGGAAGGGAGGAAGTAGAGGCTCGGAGAGGGACTGCAGAGGGACTGGGGATGGTAGGGTAGCCGAGTGCCCTAGGTACCAGGCCCAGCCCCGCCCGAGAATCCCCTTGCTGGCGTCTTCCTCTGGTGGGGGAGGGGCGAGCCATATGAAAACGGCCTGACGAGCCCTTTTGCGTTCCCCTCTTGGCCTACAGGGAGGTGTTTAAGGCAAAGCACCGCTTGACCGGCCAAAAGGTGGCTCTGAAGAAGGTACTGATGGAGAACGAGAAGGAAGGGGTGAGTACGGGTGGGGTGGGCAGGCCAGCCGTCTCCTCTTTGCACGTGGGTTTCTACCGCGCTTCTAGGACTCACACGTTGACATTCAATTTATGTATCGTAGCTCGGGAATTTCCATAGGACAGGGAAATTGACTTCCAAATGAAATCTTTTCGTTGAAATGTTTTAAAGCATTTGATATTTCATTCGTAGGCAAATACGGTTGGGCCAGGAGGGGGAGCTCATGCTTGCATTGCGTGCACCTCTGTTTGTGAAATTAGGAAGACTTTAAACACATTTTCTTTAGCGTTTAATTTTGTTTGATGTAAAAGAAAAATACATGCAGTGGCTTTAAAAGGGTGACTAGTACTCAACTGAAAAGGAGCAGTCCCCTCCCCCACCTCATCTTTGCTTTAGTCCAGCTTCCAGAGCCCTACTTCTTCACAAGATTTTTCAATAGTTATATGTGTTTTTATTAGCACCCAGCAGGTTAAACACAGGCGTGGAGCTAAAATTTAAAGGATGAAGAAGCTCTGGAGCATTTAGTGACCAATAGTGAAGGGATTAAGTATCGCTACATCAATTTATCGTCTCTAACTCCTTGAGGGGTACATAGTACTTTACACCCATTTTACAGATAAGGCATCTGAGATAGCTGATTTCAGAGTCTGTGATCTTACTGTCTCTTAACCCATACTGCTTAGTACAGACCCCGTGGCCAGCCAGTTCCTTGATCTGTAATGTACTTACTTTCAACCCCACCCTCTGTCTTTCTCTCACGCAGTTCCCTATTACAGCCTTGCGGGAGATCAAGATCCTCCAGCTTCTAAAACATGAGAATGTGGTCAACTTGATTGAGATCTGTCGAACCAAAGGTAAGGTTTTGGATCTTGTTCCATTTTCCAATGGAGAAAATAAGGCTTATAACTTGAGGCTTTGTTTGCAAAGTTGGAACCAGACACACTTAAACTGCCTTTTAACACAGACATGCTTACCAGCTATGATTGCTTTCTCTGGTCCTTTCATCGTAGCTGGTGTTTTTCTAGGGCCTGCCACGGCACCCGGCTCAGAGGAGGCACTCAGGAAATATTTTACCAGTGAAGGAACGCACAGATGGATGCCGGGTGTCCATGAGTTGGGCGTAGGCGCTGTTTTTGGGAAAATGAGTTGCATATGGGATTTTTGACTTCTTCTTTTTGCCCCCCTGTCCCCATTCTTCCCACCTCAGCTTCCCCCTATAACCGCTGCAAAGGCAGTATATACCTGGTGTTTGACTTCTGCGAGCATGACCTTGCTGGACTGCTGAGCAACGTCTTAGTCAAGTTCACACTGTCTGAGATCAAGAGGGTCATGCAGATGTTGCTCAATGGTCTCTACTACATCCACAGGAACAAGGTGGGGAAGGAGAGACCAAGGCTTGGTCTGGCCTCTACTCCCACTGCTGGAGGGGTGTGTGTGGCTAAAGGAGACCTCACTCTTGCCCTTCTTGCAGATCCTGCACAGGGACATGAAGGCAGCTAACGTGCTCATCACCCGAGATGGGGTCCTGAAGCTGGCAGACTTTGGGCTGGCCCGGGCCTTCAGTCTGGCCAAGAACAGTCAGCCCAACCGCTATACCAACCGTGTGGTGACGCTTTGGTACCGGCCCCCGGAGCTCTTGCTCGGTGAGGACTTCCGAGTGGGCAGAAGGGGGCAGGGGCCGGGCGCTTAACCGGGCCTCAGCCCCCCACTGCCTGGGCTTCCTGAGCCGCCAGCCTCAGGGCATTGCGTCTCAGGAGGCCCTCGGGCTCAAGGGGCCCTCCTGGTGCGCTCTTCTTCCCAGGGGAGCGGGACTACGGCCCCCCCATTGACCTGTGGGGTGCCGGGTGCATCATGGCGGAGATGTGGACCCGCAGCCCTATCATGCAGGGCAACACGGAGCAGCACCAGCTTGCCCTCATCAGCCAGCTCTGTGGCTCCATCACCCCTGAGGTACGTGGCCAGGCTGCCTGGGCCCTTGGTCCCTACAGGATGCAGAGACCCACCAGTCTCCCTGGCAGGGGTGGAGTGGGGAGTGGAACAGAAGGAAAGCTCTCTCTGGAGAGGTGGCTGCTGAAGGGACAGAGCTTGCTCTTTAGGGCACACAGGCTGTGTTGGTTCCATCACCCGTCCGTTCTGTGGCCTTGGGCCGAGCATTTGGACTTCGCACCTCAGAGCTGAGTTTCTCTTCTGTGAAACAGCTATGCCTCTGTCAGCCTTGGTGCACGTATTCCAGCCAGTTTACATGAAAGGGCCAAGTGCATGGTCACTGCTGCCTTCACCTCGGAGGGGTCAAGTTTGTCCTCCAGGGTTGGTCTGGGAACATTTGAACGGAGAAGTTTCAGTCCCTTCAGGTGCTTGACCAACGGATAAGCCACACGCCCCCCGAACTAACTCTTATCCTCTCTCCATGCCCCCACCCGCAGGTGTGGCCAAATGTGGACAAGTATGAGCTGTTTGAGAAGCTGGAGCTGGTCAAGGGCCAGAAGCGGAAGGTGAAGGACAGGCTGAAGGCCTACGTGCGGGACCCATACGCGCTGGACCTCATCGACAAGCTGCTGGTACTGGACCCCGCACAGCGCATCGACAGCGACGACGCCCTCAACCACGACTTCTTCTGGTCTGACCCCATGCCGTCGGACCTCAGGGGCATGCTGTCCACCCACCTGACATCCATGTTCGAGTACCTGGCGCCGCCACGCCGGAAGGGCAGCCAGATCACCCAACAGTCCACCAACCAGAGTCGAAACCCCACCACTACCAACCAGACGGAGTTCGAGCGCGTCTTCTGAGGGCCAGCTGCTGTCACTCTGCTTTAGGGCTCTTGTTTTATTTTTCTCTTCTGCTATGGGACTCACATTGTGGAGATGAAGGGGCATTTGAGTTTTTTCTCTAGTGCATATTTTATTTAATCCCCACTCTGGGCCTTGGGAATACCAGCTGGATGGACTGGAATAAAGCTTTGGCTGAGAGTCCAGGAGGGCACTGGGGCTGCCTCACCTGGTTCCCTGGTTTTCTGGATAATACCCAGAGGGTCTGCATTTACCTTAGGACAAGAGTGAGGTGGGAGGAGAGGTGCACCCCACCACTGACTTTCTAAGAGTTCCCAGTACGACTGGAGGAGGGAACAGGTCCCTCGTCCATCCCCAGCCTTCCTCTTGGGATGAGAAACTCACGTGGGGGACAACCAGCCTTGGAAATGGGCTGCTCTTGGCCTGACCCTCAGAAGCACTGGGGCTGGCAATAACTTGGTTTCTTCAGTAGGAGAATTTTATCGTGTTTCTGATATTCGGTTGTTGAGAGACATTCTGGACACAGTTTGGCCAGTTAACAATTAAAGTTGACTCTTTTTCAGTAAACGGCTTTGTGCTCTATTCTCTATTCAGATTCTCAGCTCTTACCCTGCAGCCAACAGGTTGGGCCTTCCTGTTGAAGTTGTTTTGATTTGTCAAGTCTTCAATTTTTTGTCTCAGTTTATGTCCCCTGACATAACTGTATAGGACTTTTGTCTTTTTTTTTCCTCAGATACCTACCAGAACACTTGCCATCACGCTCCCCTTCAAGGGCAGGCACCATGAAGTTCCCTTGCCCCTCTCCACTCAGTGTCCGAGGAAGAGGGAAAACATCAAAGGATCTCAGTTCCCTTTTCTCCATGTCTGCAGTGGTGACCCAAGTGGGGACAGTCTGCTGTAGATGACAGACGTGTTCAAATTTGACTCGTGAGCACGGGAGGCTGCGGAAGGCTCTCAATGGAATGACAACAGATCTGTAGCTTACGCAGGTCCTGGTTGCTGAGTAGAGGGCGGCTTGGAGCCAAGCGAGGAGTTGGAGGCTGTCAGGGGCTTGGGGAGGTGGCAGTAGTTTGGATTAAAGTGATGAGGGGGCAAGAGGACAAGTTAGTGTATGGTTGGATCTTAAGGGCTCAGAGCTGGGACCCTTGGAGGAGTAGGACGTCCTGAGTAAAGCTGGAGACAGACATATTTGAGGTAAATTTTACGTTCCGTCACAGATGGAGTCCGCTGGGAGGGCTCCAGGAACGGGGGAAGGTAGGCACAACCTTTGACCAGAACTATCCCTGTGAGAATTGACCCAGATCACAGCTTTACAAAATGCCAGTGCAAATTAAAAAATTCTTAGAGTATTAGTTTCTCGGGGCTGCTGTAACCAATTACCACGAGCATGATGGCTTAAATTAACGACTCTTGGTTCTGGGGGCTAGAAGCCCAAAAGCCAGGTGTGGGCAGAGTTGGCCCTGGACACTCAGAGAGAATCTGCTACATGCCTCTCGTAGCTTCCAGCAGCTGCCTGCGGTCCCTGTGTCCTTGGCTTGTAGACGTATCACTCCACCCCGTCTTCACGTGGTGTTCTTACCCTCTGTGCCTCTGTCTCTTATGAAGACACCAGTCATTAGATTTAGGATTCACCTTGATCCATTATAACTTTATCTTAACCAATTCTCTCTACAAAGATCTTTTCGAATAAGGGCACGTTTCAAGGTTCCAGGTGGACATGAACTACTCAATACAACTAATAATCAAAGAAATCCAAAAACAGCAAGGTGTCCTATGGTGATCAAGTCGATAGGTTTTGAATGACATGATTGATGTGGGATAACTCACACGGCTGGTTCCATTGTTCAAAGTTACGAGTTTTTTTCTCTGAAGGATAAAAAGTTTCTATAAAAAGTTGGTATTAAAATACCAGCAATTCCAGAAATTTCTTGTTAGCGATTGTACAGTCTATTACCTCATTGAGCCCTCACTGGAAGATGGGAGAAGGGAGATGTGGCCCACTGGGGTACTCCAAAGAGGCCAGAGGGAGAGTGGGTTCCAGAAGCTCAGGGACAGTGTTTTGGGGAGGATGGAGTGGTCACTTACACGAGTTCTGCCAATGGGTCCAAAAGATAGAGTGAGGACTGACCATGGGTTTAACCACGTAGAGGTTAGTGGTGACCTTGGCAAGAGCCACTGGGTAGAGCTCTTCTGTTGAAACCCCGCCAGGAGCAGCAGAGCCACTGAGAATGGGAAGAAGATAACCAAGGCCAAGAAATAGCATCTACCACGGAGAAGGATTCGGTTTCAAGCTAGTCTTGTATAGTCTTAAGATTTGAGAGCCATGACTTTATGGAATGACTCAGTAGAGAGGGCGCAGTCTGGATGGGGCACCTGTAACAAGCTGACGGGCAATGCCCACGCTGCTGGTTGGGATCTGAGCAGTGCAGATAGGGGAGGGCCCTAGGATAGGATGCTGGGCAATGAAAAAGGTCGTAGAAATGTATGTACTGCCCCAAAAAGACGTTCCAAAGACAACAGGTGGGAAATATCTACTGCTTGAGCTTGTTTTATAAGAAAAACCCATGGTTATTTGGAGTGGTCTGTCCTTTATACTTCTCTGTGTTTTCTAATATTTCTTAATATTTTTATTCGTGCAATTAAATCATATTTTAAAACAAACTAAAGCAGGCCCTAAACCCTAGAGCTTCTAGCTCTGATCTTCCCCGACCCCACCTCCCCAAAGAACACCCTAGAGGGAAGGCCAGGACTAGTGGCAGATGTAGGTCTGTCCAACCCTGATGTGACAGAGGTCTCATCCCAGTCTGTGGAGGGTGGTGCCTGACGTGGAATAAAAGCCCCCAGAGGGCAAGAACTGTAGGGGCATTAACCCTGAGGCACCCAGAGTGGTGTCCGGCACCTGTGAATCCCCCAAATACTGGAACGAGTCAGCCAGCTCTGAGCAGAGGACAGAAGAGGTAGGTAAACAGGAGAGGTTTCTACCCACCTGTGTGAATGGGCTCACGGGCTCTGCGGCCCAGGTAAGTCTGAGTCCTGATTTCTTTTTGACCAAATGATTGAGTGAAACACAGCCTCTCCCCACAGTAGGCTCAGACTCCTTAGGTCAAGGGCACCCTCGAACTCTTCCCCCTACCCCCAGGGGTCCCAGCATGGCAGAGCCAAGGCAAACGGGGCCCTAACAGTTAGGGGAGGTGGGCAGGTGAGCTGTGATAAGAGAAACCTGATAAAGCCAGCCCCAAGGGCTGGAAGCCTCCCAGCGCTGCTCCCCCCACACCCCCGCTGGCCTGCTCTCCTTTAACCTCTGCTCAGTTGTTAAATATTTAACTCAGAGTCTGACTAGTCCCGCGTGCACTCTGGAAACCTCCCAGGAAGACAGGAGGTCCCTGGGCAGATCCCAGGGTGAGAGCAGGAACCTGTCAGTGAGATCTTCCTCCCAGCACACTGGAGGAGGGTGGAGGGCCTGGGCGGCAAGGCAGGAGAAGGTGAGGTCTTAGGTATCCTCTCAACGCCCCCTCCCATCTCTAGCCCAGCTGGAGCGCAGAGTGGGCTTGGCTGGGCAGAAGTACCTACATCTGTGATCACTTCGTGCCCCTCCTGGTTGAGGAGCAGGAAGCCCAGGGATAAAAGTCGCCAGGTCCCTGGCAACCTCCAGGTCAGGGGCTGAGAGGCTCTGGTGAGAAGCAACAAATATGGAGCGACCTGGCCCACCTAGGAGGCCTTTCTCAGCTAAATCTGCCTGCTTCCAGGTAGGAGAACAAGGTGGCCTTGGACAGGTGGCCTACCTCTCTACGTCTCAGTTCTTTCTTTTGTACAAATGGGTATAAATATCCATCCCTCGGGGGTCCGAAGCTGTCAGCAATGATACTAACCCCACACTTTGCAGAACCCCAAGGGAAAAAACCTCGTCTTTGATAAGCCTTGTTCTAAAGGTCTAGGATGGTCTAGGGCCCTGAGGACTTCGCAGCTCTACCTTCCATCCAGCTGGAGTCTCCACGGAAGCCCCCAGCCAACATGGGCGTGGGGAGGCTCTTGAGAAGAGTCTCTAGGGCAGAACCGATGGCAGGCGTGGGTGGCGGCAGAGGCTACCTCGAGGGTCTTCCTGTGTGCCAGTCCTGTTCACCTGATCAGTAGACTATAGGTTTTATCTGATTTAACTCGGGACTGCTTGATAAGGGAGGACCGTTAGTCTCATTTTAATAATGATAATGGCAACATTGATCAAGTGCTTACCGCTTGCTGGGCCCTGTACCCACTGTTATCTGCATTTTACAGATCCGAGACCATTAGACCATTATCTGCATTTTATAGATCTGGTAGGTGCAGTTAAGAGCAGTTAGGGATTTAGACCCATAAAGATTTCTGACCTTGTCTCACGGGCGGGGCCCTCGTTCTGTGATCTGGGCCCAGCACCCTCTCATCCAGCCTCTTCCAGCCCTCTGAGGCGGGCACAGCTGCCATCCCAGCTTTACAGATGAGGCGACAAGGCTCAGCGAGGTGAGAAGACTCACCAAGGAGGCTGGCAGCAGACACCTTCCAGCCTGGCTCAGGCAGAGACTGACTGGAGCTGGGGACGGGAACCGGGCCAGGCCGCAAGGGGAAGAGCAGGAATCTAGGCTCACATGCTGACAGTCACTAGACAAGTCGCTCAGCCTCCCCAAGCTTCGGTTTCCTCCTCTATTGAATGGGCGCCAAGAGAAGTTTCATCCCTTCCTCCCTCTCGGGACTGCAGTCTGAGGCCCAGGAGAGGCAGCAGCAGCTGGGCCAGTGTCCCCCGGGGCAGCATGCCTGGCCGGGCCATGCCTCTCCAGGCCCTCTGGACAGATGAAACCTTCTGGCCGGCAGCAGAGAAGGGGCGGCCCCAGATGCCAGGGCTTGGGGGCAGTGGCTCCTTTGAAGTCACCTGGGCCCCCTCACTTTAGAAGCCAGGACCCTAGAGAGATGAGATGACTTGCCCAGGGTCACGTGGTGTGAATCTCCCCACTAGGGCAGCCCCTCAAGCCGGGCCTCTCCCGGCTTCAGGGCCTCTCTTTGAAGAGCCAGCTCAAGGCCAGAACTTTGTCAACCTGGGACCAGATGACCCCGTCACCTTGCCAGCACAGGGCAGGTGGGGGTGGGGTCCAGGGGTGGCCTGGGGGTGGAGTCAGGGGCCCAGTATTCCTGTGAGTGACTAAGTTACTTACTCTGTTAGGCTTTTGTTGCCTCCTGTGAGAAATGGGTCCCAGAACAGAAGCTTCCTCACAGGGTGGGTGAGTATCCAGTGAGACAGGTGGCGCGAAGGTCTCTGCACAGTGCTGACGTCTAGGGATGACGCACGTTAACTGTGATTTAAGAAAATCCAAGTTATAAATGAAAAAAATTAGCTTAGTCAGAGGGACTAAATCAGTAGTCACCGGAATCAGACGGAGCTGGGACTGAGCTGCATCCTCGCTCTGCCATTTGCTAGCCGGTGACGTGCACAGGTGATTCCTCTCCTCAGGTCCTCAGTTTCCTCACCTGTAAAATCAGCTCAGCACAGCACGTGGCAAGGACAACCCCCGGGAGCAGGTGCCACAGACAGTGGTGGTCACAGAGTGAAATAACAAGCTCAAGGAGCATTCAGGCCCCTGAGGGAGGAGGCAGGCCAGAAGTCAGCCTTTATGTGGCCTGGCTCACTACAAAGCCCTGTGTCACATTCCTAGTGTCATCCAAGGGCCCCTCTTGGTCATGAGTGGGGAACCTAGGAACTTCGAAAGAGCCACAGCTGGTTCCAGGTCAGTTCTGGCCCCTGCTGGGCCTATGTCCCCAGCTCCAAACAAAGGAGTTGGTTAAGAAGAGCTCTAAGATCTATGGCCATGCCACCTTGAATGTGTCCGATCTTATCTAACTTCGGAAGCTAAGCAGGGTCGGGCCTGGTTAGTACTTGGAGGGAGACCACCTAGGAAGACCAGGTGCTATAAAAAAAAAATGCAGCAAGAAGGTGACATGTGAGCAGACCTGGAATGACTAGGAGTTGGTCACGAGAACTTTTGGGGGGAAGAATGTTCCAGGCAGAGGGAACCACCTATGCAAAGTCCCTGAGGCTTTGTCAAGCATTCACTCTGTGTGACCTTCCACCGGCTGAGTAACCCCTCTGTGCCTCAGTTTCCCACGAAGATTAAATGAGTACCTTTAATGCGGAGTGATCACTAGTTGTGGACTTTCGCAAAGGTGGGCATGAGTTTGGGGATCAGAGGAAAGGTCAGCAGGGCTGGGGGTGATGGTAAGAGGTGGTAAGATCGGAGGTTTGAATTCATCCTAAGTGCAATGGGAACCCACTGGAGGGTTTTAAGCAGAAGAGACACAAAAATCTGATTTTTTTTAAAAAATGATGGACAATGGTTGTAAGGTCAAGAGGAGCAGCAGCAAAGAGACCATGAGGTGGACCAGCGCTGGAGGCCTGCACCGCAGGGCGGCCCGAGGGAAGGAAGTGGGGTGGGGTGGACAGGCTGTGGACGGTGGCCTTTGGGGGTGAGGCGGAGGGAAACCCAAGCTGAGGCCCAGCTGTAGATATGGGTGGCGGGGTGGGTGGCAGAGATGTTTTCCAAGCTGGGAAGGCCCGGGGAGGAGCAGGTTTCGGGATAGAAATGCAAGACAACATGTGTTGTGGATGTGACCAGTTTAGATGTTCATGGCTGTAGTTCAGTGAAGAGGGACATCAGATGGCATCAAAGATCTGGGACAGCAGAACCTTGGAGAGAGCGGTGTGAGGCCTGGGCCCTCCCGTGGGAAGATGTTGGAGAAGGTACAGCCAGCAAAGAAGGAGGAGAACAAGGAGGGAGGGGTCACGGAAGCCCAGAGAACAAAGGGTTTCAGGCAAAAGGGCTTCATCAGCCATGTCACCTGCCACCCAAGATAGGGCCCAGTGGGCCCTATCATACCTGATCATACCTCCAGTTGTTTCCAGGGTCATGTTTAGAGGTGGAATTGCAGGGTCAAAGGGAGGCCCATTTGTCCTACTAATAAGCTGAATCTATCAACACCTTAGCAGCCAGCTGTCAAAGGAGGAGAGGCTGTCCCAGTGAAAATAAGGAATTCCGCCCAAGGCAAGTTGTCTTCCTCCCAGTTACAGAAAAGTGTTTCCTTGTAGGTCAGTGGATATACAGAGATATTTGGAGTTGGGGGAATCCTCATGGATATCAGAGGGTCGGAGCCCTGGGATGGATTCGTACCCTCCCTTCTGAATGCTAGGCTTCTGTATAAACCTGCCAATGAGCTTGAACCTCCCCTGGTCTTCACCGAACCCTGGGTGGAGGCAGGGAAGGGGCAGCTAGACCTCTCTAATCCAGGCTCTCAGGGGTGTGGAGGCCTTTGGAGACTTGTCCTCACTGAGACGTTTTACCCCCTGCTCTGAGATATCCCCAGAAATTATGGCTGGTAAAGAGCTCATTTCAGCCATCACCCTACTTAGGAGGAGACCAAGAGTCAGACAGGATCAGAGAGGGGGAGCAAACTGTCCAGGGTCACACGGCACATCAACGGCAGAGAGCCAGGGTGACCAGACAGGTAGTGAGTTAGGGAAGACTTTAGAGTCAGCAAATCCAGATTTTAATCTTGGCTCTGTCATATACTGGCTGTGTCACCTTAGATGAGTTATTTAACCTCCGTGAGCATCCATTTCTCCACCTATAAAATAGGGATAACCTCAAATTCACACAATTCTCAAGAAGATGAAAAGAGATTGCAATGCCAAGTACAGGGGTAAGTGCTTAATAAATGTTAGCTAAAAGCAGCCTACCTAAAAATGCAGAGAAGGAAAGCACAGAGGAAAGGTATTTTAAACAGAGGCAAATGTGAGCGAAAGCATAAAGGTAGAAAAGGCCAAGATCAATTCTGGAAGTCCTTGTCAGCTGGCAGGGGTGGGGCCCTGCAGTGGTGGATGAGGCTAGAAGTGGGCAGAGGCCAGGCCACGGTGGGCTGTGGGCTTTATTAATCCTGAGTGCATGATGGGGCAGGAGAGGAGGCGGTCACTCAGGCAGCTATAAGTTTAGAAAGTTCACCCTGGAGCCCAGCACCATGCCTTTGCTGACCTGCTATATGACTCCAAGCTGTCTCTATTCCTCTCTGGGCCTCAGCCTCCTACCCCTAGAGCAATGAGGGTGACTCTGGTCACGGTTTGCAGATATGTATATTCCTTTCTGAATTTCCCTCTGTACTGCCCTTTCACCCCAAGGACAGGGCGCTCCATGAGAAGAACTCTGGCATCTGTGCCCAGAACCTAGTGTCCCCAGCACCCAGCCCAGAGTCTGGCAAGAGAAAATTTCTCATCAAATAAATGAGTGAATCAATGAATGGATGGATATTATCCTTTCTCTTTGGAAGGGTGGAGGTTAAAACAGAATCCCTCCTCCCCTCACTCACCCTACACACACCTCCGGGGTGTGGATACTGGCCCATTTGCCAATTTCCCAGCACCTTTGTTTTCTTTTCTTTCCAGAAAATGTCTTTGTTTCTATTCTTTCTGGAGAACAGACATGCCTTCATGGTGGTAACGGTGGCTCTCCAGATGTGTGACGACAGTGCCCTCGATTTTCTCCTTTATACATTTCTCCATTTCCTTCTATGAACATCTGTGACTTTTCAAATAGAAAACAATGATCCAAAGGAGGTGAGCAGACTGTAAAGGAAATGCAAACAGTTTCTAAAAATAAGGAAAAGTGCTCAGCCTCTACCAAATAAAATAATGCAACTGATAACTACCCTAAAAATCCGTTTTTCCACCTATCGATTGGTAAGGATCAAAGCTGGCTAATGATCTGTGTGGGTGAGGAAACGGCTGGTTCATGCCCTTCCGGTGGAGGGGAGAGGCATGAGCTTGGAAACTGGCCTCACCCCTTTGGAGAACAATGTGGCAATATATATGAAACTATCTAACGGAAATCACCTTCCACTCAGCTGTTGAACTTCTTGGAATTTACCCATCAGATATAATTACACATGGAAGAAATGAGGGTAAAATGTTACCCATTGCAACATTGTTTGTGATGGCAAAATACTGGAAACTTAAATGTCCATCAGGAGGAGACTGGCCAAGTACACAATAGTACTACTCAGCTTAGCAAAACAAATTAGCTAACGCGGAGGCTCTTATGTACCGACACCGTCCAGAATAAGGTACAATATATAAAAGCATGTGGAAAATGTACAGTACAGACTCGCATATATGGTCATATGTGGTCTTCTTTCTGTGACTACAAAAGGGAAGTCATATATATTTGCATTTGCTTGTAAATGTATAAAATATCTCTGGAAAGATCCCGAAGAACGTGACTTTGCTTTTGAGGGAGGGAGATTAGGATGCTGGGACCTGAGGTGGGAGGGGAGCTTTTCACTGTACATCTTTTTGTACCTCTGACTATTTGAATGATATCTATTATCCATCCCAAAATATTAGAATTTAAAATTAAAATTAAAAGGAAAAGTTTTAATAAGGAAAGGAAGATAAATCTATTCTACTCCACCCCCTTTAAATTTTACGCCTACAAATTTCCCAGCAACACTGGCTATAAACATTGTCCTTGGAGTAAACAGAGGCCCAGGGAACAGGTGACCTGCCCAAGGCCACTGGGTGGCTTTGCCAAGGTCCTGGTCACCACTTATAACTCCCTGTACAACTGGGATGACACCAGGCAAGATCCCTGGAATTTTCTGTGCTGTTTATTGCCTTCCGTGTCCGTACATCTACTTCTGTTTCTGACTGGAGCTGAGGTCTGCAGCTCAACAATTGCCAGGACTGCAAATTGCCACGCTCTAGAGATGGCCTGTCACTGGTCAGAGGGGAGGATTGACACATGGCTTTGCTCCAGGCAAAGGGAAAGAAATCAATAAATATCCAGGATTGTAGGCAAGTGGGGTTTTCCACCTTACACCCAAAAAGGGAGTCTCCCTCCTGGAATGTCATTTTCTCTGGGACCTCATTCTCGGAGGAATGGCCCAGAGCTCAGATGCCCCCTGTTACATATGAATCAGATGCCCCCTGTTACACATGAGAAAAACAACTTGCTGTATAGAGGACAGAACAGAGAAATAATATCTGTGACACCCAATGTGCTTTTATACTTCATAAGAATGGGGATAAACAGACATTAGAAAAATGGACCAAGGATCAGTGAGGCAGTTTATTGAAATAAATACCTGGAAAGATGCATTGCATCCAGGGAAATGCAGAGACAATGAGAAGGTACTCTACATCCAGCAGTCTGGGGGGCATTCTGGGAAGGGGGTCCCCTCCTCACACACAGCACAGGTTGCAGTGTTGAGAGAAAAGAACGCAAACACCCTTGAACTTGGCCCTCCTAATCCGTGCCATCGCATGGCAGGAATGAGAGCCCCTGGTATGCACACTATCCACAACAGCAAAACACTGGTTATGTGAAGGGCCTTAAGCAGGGAAGTGGGGGGTGCATTACGGTACTGTCACTGCCACTGACTTAACAGTGTCCCCCACCCAGGATTGGGGAGAGCACGAGGGAGGCACAGAGTTCTTAGGAATAAGGACGCTGGGGCCAGAGTTCAAATCTTGATTTTGCGACTCGAGCATGTGTCTTTATTCCTTTGTACCTCAATTGTTTCCCCACCTGTGAAACAAGGATGACCATACTAGTACCTGTTTCATAGGATTGTGATGATTAAATGAGAAAGCGTTTAGAGCAGTGTCTGGCCCAGAGAAGCGTTCCTTAACCGTTTGCTAAGTCCATGTCTTAGAGGAATCCGTATAAGCTTCTTGTTGAGTAAGAAAGTTAAAATGCAGAAAATATTGTCATCTGCATCAACAAGGCCTATGGTGTCCTAGGTGTCTAGCCAGTTGCTGCTTTGTTTTTTCAAAACTTGGACCATGAGGTTAAGTTATAAAGGATTATCTTGGGAGGAAGGGTGAGACAAGCAAAAGAAAAGCTCCTTTAAAGGATTCTTTTGTGATCATTTTTTGTAGGTTCATGAGGGGCTATATACCATATATAATTTATTAAGTGTCATCCCCATGCACATATAAGAGAAGAAGAGAACTGTCAATTAAAAGGAGAATCAAGAGGAAAGGACACTTTCTCTCCCATGCAGGGGCTGCAGGCCAGGTTTCAACACCATCCAGTGAAGGCAAGTCCCAAACTGGCTGAAAGCCAGGGGGATCATCTTCCCACCAACACACTGCATTTTAAACCCCTTGCAAATCAAACAATGCACACCTCATTAAATATTTTAATACCTGCAGGAAAGGGGAGGAGGTTCTAAAATCATCGTGGTTGGGCTTGGGATTGCCTTTTACTGTGTTTTTTTTTTTTTTTTTTTTTTTTTTTTTTTTTTTTCATTTGTTCCCTAGGGGATGTTTTGCATCCCACCACCACCACGCGCACCTCCCCCTTCCCACCTGCCAGGCCTCAGCTGTAAGGGAATTTCCTGAACTACTTTTTTATGTTATGGTTGGAGACTGAAACCGTAAATAAAGTTCTACAGAAAACTCCAGGATAGGTGGAGCTTGTCTACCTCAGATGAAAATACCAATACACTTTTTTTTTTTTTAAAGGTCTAATTGGCTTTATAATGATTCATGAATCGGGCAGCATCCCATCTAGTAAATAAAAAGTCATATCTGCACAGCAAATCTTCAAGTGCAAATCTGATCTTGTCCTCTCTTTTAAAACCATATTTATTGTCATCCAAATTTAATCCAAATTTCTTTTCAGGCTAGGTCCTGCTGGATCTAGCATCCTGGCACTCTAAGGCAACTAGGCCCAATCAGGTGTAAGTGCAGTTCTCTTGGGCGCCTAGTTCTCTCTCCAATCGTCTGCTTTTCATACATCGTTCCCTCCCCACCCGCCACCTCGCTAACTGCCCCCATCCACAGACCTCAGCCAGGATGTTGCTTTCTTCCAGAAAGACTTCCCAGGCTGCCCAGGGTCGACGAGGAGCCCCAATAGAGTTGGTGCCTGATTTTTGGTCTTTTACCCCGCAATCAGATTCGTGAGGGCAGAAGCCGCATTCCCGCAGCCTGCGGTCTCTGCGTTGATTTGGGACATTTGGGGCTGGGGTTCAGTGACCCCCATAAGGTCATTTCAACCCCCTCAAAGCTGGTTCCAGCCTGGAGCAGAGGCTGAGGCCTGCTGACTGGGACTGGCTCTTTTGGGGGGTGCGGCTAGATCCTTGAGAGGAGGATGACAAAAAGAGTACATGTTCACCTAAGGCAGAGGGACGGAGAGCTTGCCCCTCATAAATATGGGCGCTCTCTGCCCCGAAGTCTGCCCCTCACAAGGATGGCATCAGCGGGTTCTTATTGGTGCCTGTGGGCTCCTTGGGCGGCGCTGATTGGCGGGGCGTGGGGGGCGGGGCGAAGCAAAAGAGGGGCGGGGCCTCCCTGGCTCCAGCCCCGCGTGAGGTCGCCTGCGCCGCGACTATGTCGCGGGCACGCAGCCACCTGCGCGCCGCTTTCTTCCTGACAGCAGTTTCTCCGCGCGGTGCAACGTCCTGGATCGCGGCGCGGCGAGAGTTGAGCGCGAGGCCCGCGCCGCAAGAGCCGGGCATGGAGTATCAGGTATCTGGCAGGCAGGCCGGCGGTCGTGCTGTGACACGTGGGCTGGGCCTTGAGCCACACAGCATCCGGGTCCGCCAGCTGTACAGAGAGTACGGAGGAGCCTGAGACTGGGGGCGGAGACATCCTGGAACCCGGGGGTGGGGACAGGGGCTAGGAAGTTGAGCCTGGGCCGCCGGCTCTGGGAATTCCGAGGCTGAAGGTGTTCCGTGTTAGACTTGGAAGGAGTGCCTATTGATAGGACCAAGAAGTCCAGTGCCTCATCTGGAGTTCTGGTGTTCCAATCTCCGGAGCTCGAACCAGCAGTTGGGGATTCAGGAATTCAGACTTGAGGGATCCCGGAGTCTAGATTTGGGGTTGAAATCCCCAGGATTCAGGAGGTGGAGATCCAAGTGCCTTGGACTGGGGGGCAGACAGGAATCGGGAACAATGGGGCTGGGGCAAGAATCTGGAAAATAGAAAACTTCCTGTTGGCTTTATGCCAGGGGCCAGTTGCCAGAGACCAAAACTTGATGCTAGCCAGGCAGATGGCGCCAGTTCAATGGGGGTGGGGCCTCCGACCAGCCACTGAGGCCCTGAGAGGAATAAACAGCATCCCCACTCTCACCCCCGGTGTGGACCCTCCTGAGGATAACCTACCTGCCTTCCTGGCTGGGTGACCCATGGGCACACCCTTTCTCTTTCCCAACCTCCTCCTCTTCCCCATCTGATGGCTTCAAGCAGCTCCTCTCTGGGTCAGAATGTGGAACCCCAGTCATCAGTGTTGGGCATGGAAGCCTTTAGGAATTCCTCATTCTAATTCCTCCACTTTAAGACCCTAGCCTTTCATGGTTCTGACCCCATGGTGGACCTAATATAGTGGTGGACCCCATTGGAGGAGATGAGGAGCCTGGGGAGCTCAAACAGCAAGCAAGGCTAGTCCCATTAATCATGTTACCTGCTTAGTCTGGCACTCCCTGGGTGGAGCTGAACTGCCCCAGGCTCCCATCTCAGCCAGAGTGGGAACAGTGCCACTTCTCTCTCATGGGTGCCTAGGGTGCCTAATCTCTAGGCTGGGGCAACAGGGCTGGCAGGCGGGCTGGTTCCCTCGCCTGGCTGCTGGTGCACTGGGTTCCTCTGTCCTTATGGACCCCTAGTGAGCCTTAACCTGCTACCTGGGGACTGTGGTTGCCAGGATGCTGTACGCACACTCAACACTCTTCAGACTAATGCCAGCTACCTGGAGCAGGCGAAGCGCCAGCGAGGTGACCCCCAGAAACAGCTGGAAGCCATGGAGCTGTACTTGGCACGGAGTGGGCTGCAGGTAAAGTGGGCAGGGCCTGTGACCACCCGCCACTCTGTCTGTGAGTCCTGTTGCTGAGGTGGGGACCTTGTCTGTCTGTGCCAGGTGGAGGACCTGGACCGGCTGAACATCATCCATATCACTGGGACCAAGGGGAAGGTAAAGGACAGGACCCAGGGGGAGGCTATCCATTGGGGGGGCACTACACAGAAAGTTCACACAAGAACTTTCTGCGTAGTGCCAGATGGGTCCCAGAGTCATCGCGGAGGAGGAATCACTTCATGGATTGTATAAAAGTCTAACTTTTTTAAATTTAAAAGAAAAATGAAAAAAAGAACTTTTCTTTCTAGGGTTCCACCTGTGCCTTCACTGAACGTATCCTCCGAAACTATGGCCTGAAGACAGGATTCTTTAGGTACTGAGGTGCAGAGGGATGTGGTGTCTCTTAGCTCACTGGGGTCTGTGGAACCAGCCAGCCCCTCAGGGCCAGGGTCACTCCCTGGTCAGCTGCTTCTCTCTCTGCCCAATGTTTATTCACTCAATAAACATTAAATTAGCATTTACCACATTTGCTCAAGTTTAAGGCAGTCTTTAATTTTCACAAAGAAAAAAAATTGGGAGGGCGGCAGCAGCTTGAATGTATAAACTAAATAAATAGCTAGAACGGTCACGTTTTTATTAACTTAAATTCCATATACAATTCTTAAATCAGAAATATTTATTGAGTAGGGTGTCTTTGTAGTAAGGAGATGAAAACCTGGCTTGTAAGGACTTAAATGATAAGGGTAGTTTATGACATTTATGCTGCTTTCTGAGTGGGCAGTGGAGGGGAGCCCTCCGCTCCGCCAGCCTCAGCTGTGGCTTTGTCCTCAAGGCAGCACCCCCTCTTGGTCATACTCAGACATCTAGACTCATACCAGAAGATGGGGGACAGGGTAGATATGGGTCTCTCTTCCCTGGGCTGTACATGCCTCTTTTTTAGCTGGTCGGTCACCTGTAAAGCAGTGGGATTAACCTGGTGGTTAATTGCTCAGGATTTGGTCCTTGGGGTTGGGGCATTTAAGATTTTTGCCTCCTTATATGTAACCAGTTCCTTCAGGTGACTTATAAGCATCTGAAACCAGCTAACTGAGGTTATTTCAGGCCAGTGTGTTTTCCTTAAATAATTGTTCAAAATAAAGACTCATAATATGAGAGGCCCTTTGAGGATTCAAATATAAGCCAACAATCTCTCTTCTGAAATAAGTTTTTGGGTAAAAACCAAGCCCTCGACTTGGGCCCATGTGGCTGAGGGGGCACAGGGAACTCGTGAAGGACTCAGGAGAGGTGAGGCACAGAGGCCAGTGGCATAAGCCCCACTGGGGCCCAGGAGGCCGATGGAAGGAGCTGGAACCCCCTTGAGGACAGGGGAAGCCACAGAAGGGTTTTCAGCAGGACACTGTGACACGGTCAGATTTGTGTTTCCAAAAGACAGGTCTCACTAGGGAGTATGGGGAAGCCGGGGGCCCTTGGGCAGGGAGTCCTGATGACCTCAGGTCTCCTGGCAGCTCTCCCCACCTGGTGCAAGTGCGTGAGCGGATTCGCATCAACGGGCAGCCCATCAGCCCTGAGCTCTTCACCAAGCACTTCTGGCGCCTCTACCACCGGCTGGAGGAGACCGAGGTGCCCATGCAGGAGGGCTGGTGGGTGGGCAGGATAGGGGGTGCTGGGTTGGGTGGATGGACCCAGAAAGCACTACACATCCCAGGACCCCATCTTCCCAGAGCAAAGCTGCAGGGGCCCCAGGCTCTGACATGCTCCTATCCACAGGATAGCAACAGCTGTGTCTCTATGCCCGCCTACTTCCGCTTCCTCACGCTCATGGCCTTCCACGTCTTCCTCCAAGAGAAGGTGCGTGCCCACTCCCCAGAACCCTGTGTCTGAGCTTTGGGGAGGGGAATCTCAGCAGGCTGGGGGCTCCCATGTGGCACCTGGGCACCCTGTACCCGTTGCCATGCTCTCTGGTCCTCTGCAGGTGGACCTGGCAGTGGTGGAAGTGGGTATCGGTGGGGCTTACGACTGCACCAACATTGTCAGGTAAGGGCAGCTGCTTGGGGAGATGGATGGTGGCAGGAAGCCCAGGCAGCCCAGGTCAGGGGCATCCTGATCCTTTTGTCTTCTGCAGGAAGCCTGTGGTGTGTGGGGTCGCTTCCCTTGGCATCGACCACATCAGCCTTCTGGGGGACACGGTGGAGAAGATTGCATGGCAGAAAGGGGGCATCTTCAAGGTGACCAGGCAGCCCCAGGGATGGGGAGGTACATGGAGGCCACGGCCGGGTCCTTCGTATCCTGACTCAGAACGAGATTTTGGACATCAGTAGGGTCTGGGCTATTGCCTCAGCTCTTTGTGTGACTGGAGCAAGTTGAGCCCGCTCTCTGGCCTTAGTCTCCCTATCAAGGGTTTCCCATAGGTCCTATGGAGGGAGGCTAAATGGCCCACCCCGCCCAGGGATGTGGGGGCCAGAGATGGAAGACCTTTGGCACCCCGTCTTACTCTCCCCGTCCTCCACAGCGTGGTGTTCCTGCCTTCACTGTGCTCCAGCCTGATGGTCCTCTGGCAGTGCTGAGGGAGCGCGCCGAGCAGACCTCAGTGAGTCTGAATGGAAGTGCTGGCGACGTGCTTTATCCTTTCGGGCCTCAGTTTGCTCATCTGCGTGGTGCAGACCAGCTGTTCCTCCAGCTGGAGCGCATCTTAATGGAGCAGGGCTTGGTGGGGAAAGAAGGAAGGGATGATGACATCAGGAAGGGCCTTCAGGCCAGGGTGGCAACAGCAGCTCCCCCGATTCCTCTACAGTGTCCCCTCTACCTGTGCCCACCGCTGGAGGCTCTGGAGGAAGGGGGGCCGCCGCTAACCCTGGGTCTGGAGGGAGAGCACCAGCGGTCCAATGCTGCCTTGGCCTTGCAGCTGGCCCACTGCTGGCTGCAGCAAAAGGACCACCGAGGTAAGTGCGCAGGTGGGTGGGCAGGCACGTGGGCAGGGGACATATGGAGCCTGCCTCTGAGGGTTCTGAGCACATTCAGTCTCACGTAGTCCTCCCCGGCCCCCAGGTGTCGGGGAGGTGAAGGCATCCAGGCCAAGCCTCCTGCGGCAGCTGCCTCTGGCACCTGTGTTCCAGCCCACACCCCACATGCGGCGCGGTGAGTTGGACCTTCCTGCCCAGCCAGGTCCCTTCAGACAATTCTTCCGGTTTCCTGTTCTAGAGGTGGGGGCAATTCGAGATGGTGTCCAAGAGAAAGGACTCTGAAGTCATTACGTGTCCCTGATTTTGAGTTCACGAACTCTCGGTGAACCTCAGTTTCCCTACCTGTCTAGTGAGATGATTATAGGGCCCACTGTGACATCACTAAGGGGCTGAGCCCATAGCCTGGCAGGTGCGGGATAAAGTACCCAGCCAGTGGTAACTGCTGTTACCATCATCCTTGTCTTCAACACCATAAGACCGTGAGGTTCTTGAGAATGGCAATGTTGTCAGACTTTGTGCTTTCAGCACATAGTAGGTGATCAGGGCTGTTTAACCCCTTCGACGAATGGGGTGCCCACATCAGGGCCATGACACAGCCCTGGAGCCAGGTAGACCTTGGATCACACTCCAGCGCCAGGGCCCACGTGTACTGTGACCTAACTTCTCTAAGCTAAGGGCTCTCCGCCTGTAACAGGAACTAATGTGTGATAGCCCCTCTCAGGGCTGCCTGGAGGATTCCACCAGGTGAGGCAGCCAGGGAGCTGATCCCAGTGACTGGCGCCCTGTAGTCGGCTCCGGTGCTGATCAGCTCCTCAGAGCGCTCAGACGGGGGCGCTGCGGGCTCGCTGTGTGTGCGAGTTGAGGGCTAGGGTGAGAGGATGTGGGAGGGCCGCCTCGCGACCGCTGAAAAGCTGCCTTGCCCACCTCCCCCAGGGCTTCGGGACACCGAGTGGCCGGGCCGGACTCAGGTGCTGCGGCGCGGGCCCCTCACCTGGTACCTGGACGGCGCGCATACCTCCAGCAGCGTGCAGGCCTGCGTGCGCTGGTTCCGGCAGGCGCTGCACCGCTGCAAGGAGCCCGGCAGGTGAACGCTGGACAGGGGCGGGGCCGGGGCGGGACCCAGGGGACAGGGGCGGGACTGGGCCGGAGGGAGAGGCGGGGCCTAGGGGAAGGATGGTTTGTGGAGAAGGGGTGGGAGATGCGGCTCTCTTAACCCCTCCTCGCCCCTCTCTAAGCGGGACTGAGGTGCGTGTCTTGCTCTTCAACTCTACCGGGGACCGGGATGCCGCGGCCCTGCTGAAGCTGCTGCAGGTGAGGGGCCGGCTGGCGGGAGGGCGACAGTTAGCCCAAGCCTGCTTGTTGTGTGCCTCCCTCATTCACCCGCTAGCGGTGCCTTCCGCCCGGAGCCAACGTTTTTTCAATTCTAGAATGAGGTTAATTCCCCCTCCCTTGAATTGTACTGAGGATGAAATGTAAAAGCCTTGGACACATGGGGAAGTCTGGTCACTGGTCATGGCCCTCATTCACCCCCATGGTCAGACTCAAGCCCAGAGTTAAAGGGGGACCAGCTAGTAGTGCAACGAACAGGCTCCGGACTCATTTGTCATGCCGCTTCAACCCACTAGCATATGACTTGGGACAAGAGCCTCAGTTTTCCTCCCCGGACAATGGGGTGCTACTAAGGATTCCTGCTTATCAAGTTTGATTTAAGGAGTTACTGGGCTAAAGCACGTAGGGGCCCTTCTCCGCTCGGGGAAACTGAGGCTGCCCTAAGCTGTCAGGGCTGAAGTGGTTCCTGTGGGTCATTTCCCGTTTCACAGATCGGGAGGCCAAGGCTGTTCATACCCAGAACCTCTGCCGTTTGTGCAGAAAGCCTTTGCCAGCCTGGATTTGGAGCCTGCTCAGTAGCTGGGTGACCTTAAGATGTAGCCCCCGCCCCAAGCCTTAGTTTCCCCATCTGTGGGGAATGCCACCCAGGCCACAGGCCAGGCAGGGTATACTGAGGTAGATGAGGGGCCGCCGAGGTGCTGTGTCTGGATTTATGCAGCATCCCTGCAGTTGAACTGCAGTTGGGGAGCATCTCCAGAGATGGAGGTGTATATGTGGGCTCCGAGGGACTGTGCGGAACTTAGGTCTGGGGGTGGGCATCTTCTCAGGGCTCTGCCACCAAGCTTTACCCTTTGGCCCTTCTAGCCCTGCCAGTTCGACTATGCTGTTTTCTGCCCTAACCTAACAGAGGTGTCATCCACGGACAACGCAGGTGAGAGGTGACAGGCATGGTCCCTGGAAGTGGGCAGGGGATGGAGGGTCCTGAGGTGGACTGCTGTGTTGGTGACAGTGGGGGCTTCTGATTTGGAAGTCTAGGGTAGAAGCTAGATCTGTTTTATTGTATAAATATCCTTTGGTACATTTTGAATATTGCACGCGACTGCAATACTAAAAAAGAATTATTGGGGAAAACATTTTTCAAAATGCACATTACTACTCGCTGATGGTTCTTGAAATCAATTTAGTAGGTCTCAACTAGCACTTTTTATTTTAAACGAAATAGAATAGAAAATATCCATGTGCTTTGCACGAAATAAGGTTAGGTGCTGTTTTATGAGGATTCTATTCTAGACATTATTATATACATACGTGAGTACTGTGGGTCACATTCAAAAAAATTTGAAATGGTATTGTAAAAAATATAGCTCCCCATGCTCCTCATCAGACTGTCTAGGGAAAGTCCAATAATCTGCATTTCTAGAAATGCTTATGCCCACCTGGCAGTAGACTCTGTCTATTTTACCAATGAATGCAGTGACGCTAGGGTGGGGAGATGTGCTCACTGGGCAAAAGCCCCAGCTTCAAAGCTAAACTGCCTGGCTCCGCTTCTCAACAGCTCAGAGACAGTAGGTAAGTCTGTGAACCTTTCTGAGCCTGTTTCCTCATAGCATCCATTGTAGGGACTGATAATGCATATAAAGGGCCTGGCATTAAACAGGTGCTCATAGCAGGCCTGCCCTTCCCCTGTCCCCCACTCCCATCCCCCTCGATGACGTGCCTGTCTCCGCGTCCTGCAGACCAGCAGAACTTCACAGTGACACTGGACCAGGTGCTGCTCCGCTGCCTGGAGCACCAGCAGCACTGGAGCCGCCTGGATGAGGAGCAAGCCTGTCCAGAGCCTGGCGGGCCCACGTCCTTGCTGCTGGCACCCCGCCCAGCGCACAGCCACAGCACCAGCTCCCTCGTCTTCAGTTGCATCTCCCAAGCCTTGCAGTGGATCAGCCAAGGTCGGGACCCTGTCTTTCAACCACACAGTCCCCCACGGGGCCTCTTCACCCACCCTGTGGCAGGCAGCGGGGCCAACGTACTCCGTGAGGCTGCTGCCATCCACGTGCTGGTCACAGGAAGCCTGCACCTAGTGGGTGGTGTCCTGAAGCTGCTGGAGCCTTCCCTGTCCCAGTAGCTGAGGCGGCGGGGTTGGAGGTGGGGCCTCCCCACATCTGCCCTGCACCTCTCGGTGAACTCCCATATAAGGTGCCTTTTGTTTTCTGCTTTCCTGAGTCTATCTAGACTGGCCCAGGGGCCTGGGCTCTGGGCAGTGAAATAGAGAGATGGTGGGAGGCTGAGATCAGACATTCTCTGAGCCAGTGGTGTCCCTGGCCTCCCCTTCCTGCTGAGACAGCCAGAGGGCTTCCCAGTTCTCCTGTGGTGGTGTCGGGCCTGACAGTCCAGCCCATCTCCCTCCCACCCCTCCTGCTTCCTGCCTCAGTCTCAGCTTATTGTGTGAGCTGCCTGGCCAAGCCTGGGGTCCTGCCAGGTGCAGGTGGTAGCCTTCTGGGAAGGAAAGGGTCCTTGCCTGGGGCCTCCTGGGGACAAGAAGGTGGCTGAATTGGATTAAAGCTTTTAACTTTTTTAAAAAAGATAAAGCAAAACATTTGCTTTAACTCTTGACCTCTGGTGCCCTCAGCAGACAATAGGAGTAGGGGCCGCAGTGGTACAGAACTGAATTGTGTAGGAGCCTGGACTGTGTGGCCTGGGACAGGTCCCTCCCACCCTCCCTCCCTCTGAGTCTCAGGTGGCCTGATGTCTATTGACCATACATCAGGCACTGCTTTGCAGACTTCAGAGACCTTGTGATTGAGAATTCTGATTTTACAGATGAGGTAACTGGCTAAAGAAGCCATGGTACCTGCCCACAATCACCCAGAATTTGAGCCGAGAGCCCCCGCCCCTGTTTTAGCTCCTCCCCTTTGCCCAGCCCAGCCCAGCCCAGCACTGGTTTCACGGTTTGATTTATTGGTGGTGAGTATATAGGGGTGGGCCCAGGTCAGGCAGCCTGGCCACTCCCATCTGCTGCCTTCCTGATGGGCTAGAAGGGAGGGGGGTCTTTATGTGACAGTTGCAGGAAGGAGCTAGAGCTAGGCTCCCCTGTTCCCAGGCTGGGCACCTCTAGGCTTCAGTCTGCCCCCCAGAGTTGTGCCAGTCTAGGTGTGGATGCCGCTGGGCTCGGATCCTGGTGGTTCTGGGCTGGCCACGGAGGAGGTGCTTTTGGCCTGGGTGGGCAGGGCCGAGTCTGTTTCGAGTCCTTGCCTTCTGCCCAGCCCAGGTCACCGAGTGTTGGATCCAGCTTACAATGACAGGGACTTGGGTTTCTACAGCAATGTGGACATACAGGGCAGGGGTCTGTCTCTCCGCGGTCCGGGGCAGCTGCACCCCAGGCCCACTGAGTTTGAAGGTTCTGCAGGGTGGGGTGGGGGAACCCCAATGCATTCCAAGTTGGTGCCCCCGCTGGCAGCAGGTCTCTGAGAGGGAGGCAGGAGGGGCAGGCGTAGAGGGCATGGTTCATCCTTGGTCGAGTGGAAGGATTGGGGTCCCGGGGTGAGTTCATGACCAGTGGTTCCCAGCTGGTGGCTGCTCGGTCTCTCTCGTTGGGCAAGGGCTGGCCGGGTGGCCCCTGGGGCCCTGGGCTGGGCACTACGCCATGCTGCTGGTGGAGCAGGGGGTGCTCTGGGTGCTCCCGATGCTGTGGTTGGTGCTACTGCTCTCTGAGGAGGCCGGGGCAGCCACCGCCACCACGGGCTCCCGCTTGCTGGGGGGACCTGGGGGCAGGGGCGGAGGTCAGGGCCCCGGCCAGGGCTCCCCACTCCCCCAGAGGCTTTGCCAGGCTCCCCCGGGCGGTGGTGGAGGGTCCTGCGCACTCACGGTGGGGGCCTGGGATACTCACGCGTGTGCGAGTAGATGAACCAGAGCGTGGCGGTGAGCAGGGCCCCGATGAGGAAGGCGCCAAAGGTGATGCCCAGCACAGCGGGCAGGACGAGTGTTTTGCCTGCGCGACCAAGGGAGGGACGGTCAGCAGTGCTGCCTTCCCCCTGACCCCCTACCCTGTTGTGCTGGCCAAAGCACAGGGTCGGTGCGAGTCCCAGCTCAGCCACTGCCCTGACTTCTCTGAACCTCAGTCTCCTCATGTAGCAAATGGGTCTGTCACACCCATGTCTGGCACTAACCTGTGGTTGCTATGACCATCCACCCAGAGGGCCTAGCCAGGCCTCTGGGCCATGTCTCTGCCTCCCAAGGCTGATGGACATGCATTTTAGGGATGGTATAATCCGAGCAAAAAGAAGGGGGCCTGGGAGTCCAGAGCCTGCCCTGCCTCACTGTGTGACCTTAGGTCAGTCCCTGCCCCTCTCTGAGCCCTATACCATGGTGGGGACGGGCCAGAGCACCTCTGAGGACTCTTTAGCTCTGTTCTTGGGTTTTCCCAAGCCTCATCCCTCCCACACCCCTGACTCCTGTGTGACTGTGGGTCAAGCAGGCTCCCCTTGGGCCTCTGACTTTCTATCCATGCAGTGGAGTTATCAGCCCTGTTCTCCTGGGTGTGAGCTGGGAGTGAGTGAGGGCTGCATCCTGGCCCGGGCTGGGTGGCAAAGAGCGGGGTAACCCCCCCCACCTCTGTTTCCAGTGTCGGAGTCTCCTGCCAGGTGGGGGCCACAAGGAATTAACAAAGAGGCTGGAGGATGCTGGGCTGAAGGGGCAGCCTCCACGCTGGGGGCCTTAAGGAGGGTGAGGTCAGCACCACCCCAAGGTATCCTGTGTCCCATCCGGAACTGATTCTGAGGCCCCCTCCCCCCAGTAACGTCACCCAGCAGCCGTGGGGATGAGAGCCAAAGGCTCTCCAGCTCAAAGACGTGGCTGCGGCCCCTACTCCAGGCTGCCAAGCCCTCGTCCTGCCTCCCAGGGCTGCTCCCTCTGGAGTCTGCCCTGCCATGTGCCAGGGCCTCCTCCCTCTGGGTTGTTCGTGGTGCCCCAGTCTGACGTCAGCCCCTGAACCCCAGAGAGACGTGGAGAGCGCTCACCGGGCATGCCAGGGCTGACGATGTTCAGGCGCATGGAGAGAGTCCTGTGGACTTCCTAGGGGAGGAGGAGAGAGTCGTGGGTGGCATGGCCTTCGAGAGGAAGCTTCCAGGTTTACTCCCTGGCAGCCTACTCTAGGGCCTTGGCTTTGAATCCCATCCCACCACGTCTGGCTAGGAGCCTTTGAGCCTATGGAAGGGTGTTGAGCAGACAGCCCTTGGCTGCTGCTGGAATGTTTCCTGTGAAGTTTTGGGAGGCCCCTGACTCCCATGAGGACTGTGGGAGCACTTGGCCCTGCGTGCGTTACCCTTGTGAACACCTTAGAAAGATGAGCTCAGAGGCTTCTTTAGGTGCATATGACCAGAGACCTTTCTACGTGCCAGGGCCTGGGGTGACTCTGAGTGTGTCCAGGGGTGAGTGCCTGGGAGTGGAAACCCACTGGATGGTGAAGCACCGTGGCTAGTAAATGAACAAAATCAGAAAGTTGAGTCCTCTATGTTAACCCTCATCCTTGAGGTCTCCTGTTTACCGAGATTACACTGGTGATCATACTACATGGGTGGGTGGATGGATGGATGGACGGACGGATGGACGGATGGATGGATGGATGGATGGATGGATGGATGGATGGACGATGGATGGATGGATGGATGGACGGACGGACGGACGGACAGTCGCAGCTGCATATCCTACCAATATCTAAGACACAGCAAAGCCTTCAGAGGCTGTAGGGTAGCATAAAGAGTACCCCCTGGTAGCCAGAAGCCACACTTGTAACTGGCTCTGCCTTTCACCAGCTGGTCTTACATCCTCCTGGTCTGTCCCGTCCCTTCCCTGAAACTCCAGACCTGAAAGCCTTGACACTGGCAGGCCTCACTCACCAGGGACCAAGTCCTGGAACGCAGAGCTACGGTGCAGCTGAGGGTGCCAGCCTTGGGTGTGGGCACCATGTAGCCACGGAGGAGGAAGCTGAAGCGCACATCACCGTGAGGGCTTGGGGACAGCAGGCTCACACAGCTGCCTTTGGCTGCCTGGCTCTGGATGAGTTCCACGGTCTCTGCCTCAAGCCCCAAATCCAGCTGGCAGCTGTCCAGCTGGAGCATGAGTTCAGGGATCGATGGAGACACGCTCACCTGCATGGGTAGGCAAGGGGGACGAGGCATGGGCAGTTACTCTTAACCCTTCACCCTGCCTGCTCTCAGGAAAGCAGCTAGATTCGTTCTAGAGTTCCTGACCCTGAGCCCTGACTGTGAGACAGCAGTGGGCCTGCCTGGTGGAGGAGGTGACATTTCGAATCACTGTCTCTGAGTTCTGCCTCTTCCATCGCTCCCCTCCATGCACCATGCACGCTCCCTCCTTCCACCAGGAAGTTAAATTCTCATCTCCTCTGTACTAATGGTGGGAAGAAAGGCTCTGAGAAATCTCAGGAGTTGGCAGGCCTGAGAGGTCAAGTCCAGTACCTGCACAAAGCCCTGTTGCCCCAGCTCGATGGTGGTGGAGGCCTGGAGGAATTGTGGGGTGAGGTAGAGGCCCAGCTGGAAGGAGAAGCTTTCCATGTTGATGCACTGCACTTTTTTCTGTAGGAGATGGGAGGGAGGCTCGGTCAGTTTGGGAGGCACCTGGCCAGGAAGGTGACGGGTCGGGGTGGGAGCAGCAGTCATGTTCTAGTTGCCAGACCCTAGCCTCACCTTTGGAAACAAAAAAAACATGCGCTTTCCATGTGTCATCTCAATGACTGATCATTAAGCACCCCCATGGGGGAGCCTTTCTTATACCACTGTTTACAGATATGACCTTGGAGCCTAGAAAGCTTAAGTGATTTGCCCAAGGCCACACAGCCAATATGTGCTAGAACCCCCTGATTAGCTGAGAATGTCACCCTAAACAGTAATAGTACTGGTCCCATTGTACAGAAGGGGAGGCTGAGACACTCTGGAGACACATGGCATGCTGGGATGAGCCTGAGTTTCCTGAGGCCTGCTCCCTCCCAGGCCAGGAAGGGGCCCCAAGACCCTGGACCAGATGGGTTAGCACGGTGACCATCCATCTCACCCGCTGTGGTGATGAGCTTGACAGGAGGTTGACGACCACCTGCAGGAACAGAGCCAAGGAGCTGGTCAGAGCCAGAAGGAACTCCAGAGGGCATCCCACCCAATACACTGGATGTAGAGACTGAGCCAGCCACAGCCCACCTGAGCTTGCCTTCCTACTGGGCACCATGTCCCGCCCTCCTAAACGCCCCCCAGCCTGGAAGATCGAGGCGGTCCCTGGAGGGGGCACCAACTAGTCTGGCTCTGATACCTTTCGACCCCAGTTCTTACCTCATTACTGACCACATTTTCTGTCAGTTCCATGCCACACGTGGAGTAGGCGCTGCGTAAGACCCATTGGTCATCTCTGTCCTCAGCCCGGCAGCTGGGGTCCAAGAAGGTCAGGCTCGTGATGGTGCACCTCAAAGTCTAGGCCAGGGTTGGGGGGGCACCGTCAGGCACCAGGCTCCCTGGGATCTGTCCGTCACACCCCAGCACCAAGGTCTGATCAGAACCCAGGGGTCCCAAATCACAGTCATTCCTCTGCCGTCACCCTACACCATTTAAGACTTAATACTCTTCCTAAACTTGACTCACTTTTGTACTTAGCTTGTTCTAAGCAATAAGATCTGTAACATCATGACTTTGATTTTCTACTTATTGTTTTTCTTCTACTGTATATCAAAATAAATGCAGAACTATTACAATTTTAAAATTTATTGGAGTTCTACATATATGCACACCCCAACAGCATAATCCAATCTCAGAACCACAGACTCTCAGACCTGAGGTCAGCAAACCTTTAAAGAGCCAGATACAAACTATTACATTTTGCAGACCATGTGGACTCTGTTATAATCACCCAACTTTGCCTTCATAGCCCAAAAGCAGCCACCAACAACATGTAAACAGATGGGTGTGCCAATAACACTTTATTTACAAAAAACAGGCAGTGAGTCCTAGTTCGCTATCTCTTGTTTTAGAAAATTCTTGGAATGTGTCACACTCTCAGGATCAAAGCAGATCAGAGTCTTAGAGGTGAGTGGGTTGTTGGAGGTCCCACTTGAGTCTAGCTAACTCGCATCGACTCCTCCAGAATGCTGTCCCTGACTGCTGCTGTCCCAACTGCCCAGGGCCAGCTTAGGAGACATCGGCCCACCAAATAAAAATGGCTTTTCACCAGGGGAAGCCCCAGTGACAGTGGGCCCAGAATTCAAACTCTGCACACTGACTACGTTCCATAAGTCCATGAGACAGTGCGCCCCATATTTGGGGGTGAATCCGTTTAGACCCTTTTCTTCGTGCTTTCTTCTATACAGACATATGTACTCAGAGAAAACGTGTGGTTTTTTTTGGTATGTGTGTATTTTTAACAAATGGCATCCTACTGTCCCTTCATGCTTAGTTTTCTCACTGAACAGCAAATCATATACATCTTTCTGTCTCTATATTTATGGATCTAGGACATTCTTTTTAGTGCACTGTAATGTTCCAAAGATTGATGGGAAACGTACTCATCCAGGCCCCTTGGGCCTGGGCAGCAGTAATGCCAGCCATCACTGGCCACTGTATCGCCCCGTCCACCTCCCAGACATCTGTTGGGCCAGGCATAGGCAGGGGAGGAGGACGAGATGGGCAGTCGACAGGTGGAGCTTCACAGAGGCCCCGATAACCCACACCCCAAAAAAACTTCCACTTGGACTTAACCACAGATTTAAATGTCATTCTAAAAATCTCCGAGACCACGGATGATTTGTCAAGGCTTTGGCAGCAAGATTTCCTGCCTCAGAAAGGCCAGAAGAAATGATAAAGGGAAGATGGGTAGCAAAGGTGGCCTAATGTTTAAAAGTTAAAAACCGCTGTAGCCAAAATTTAAAGACCTGTAACAAACTGGGAGAAATGATTTTGATAAGAATGAAGAACAAAGGGCCAACATTTTCTCCTTTATGTAAAAAGCATATAAAAGTCATCTAGGAAAGCACCACACCACGGCAATAAAGAGATTTAGGTTATTATCAGTCACGTGGAGCCATGTCCACACTCACTACTAATCAAAGAATGCCATATTCCACCTCCCACACTGGCTAAGGTTTTTCTTTTTTAAACAAAAATATAGTCTGGAGAGAGAGAGATTCACAGTGCTCTCATAAAGCAGCAGTGAAAATTGGAGTTGTCTTCTGGAAAGTAGGTTGTCAACATGTATCGAAACTTCTAGAATGTTCACTCATTTTGACCCAGCGATCTCACTAATGTGGAGATCTATCCTAAGAAAATAATCCTATATAAAAAAGCTTCATGCACAATAACATTTTCTGCATATTTATAATATTGCAGAATTGGAAACAAGCTAAATGTCTACCAAGGGAGGAGGAGTTAATTATGGTGTGTCAATGCGATGGAATAATATGTGCTCATTAAATGTGATATTAAGTACCTATGTCAAAGTTCTAAAAATACGGTAAGTGAATATAGCAGAAGACAAGTACATCCGATATGGTTCCCCTATATAAGAAATACTCAGATAAATTCTAGAAAGAAACACACCAAAATATTGGTAGCCACTGTCTTTGGATGGGGAGATTGAGATTTTCTTCTTTTCTAATTTTCCACATTTTTAAAAGAGCCTGTGTTATTTTTATAATAAATACCCTTGTTCCTCAATCAGGCAGAAATCATATTGTGTAGATATCATACGTGACCACCCTGCTCAGCCTATGTTTAGGATTAATAAGGAACTACCTAGTTATCTATTGATTGAGCACTTACTGTGTACCACAGCTTGCTCAGCAGGTCAGACCTCATTTAATTCTCACTGCAGGGTAGGGATCATTTTCAACCCCATTTTACAAGTGGGAAAACTGAAGCTTGCAGAGGGATGTGATTTGTCTCCCTGCCTGGGTTAGGACCCCAAGATTCTTGGGCTTGAGAAGGGACCAGTGGCCCACATCACCCAGGTCAGAAGGGTAGGGGTTCCCTTACCGAGATGAGATCTTTCTTGAGTACCAGGGTCATGATGTCATCAGAGCACTTTGGCTGGATCAGGGACATGAGCAGCTCTTGATTGCAGCTCTCCTTGGGAGGGGTGGTCTGGACAAGTGTGGGTGAGGTCTGCAGCCCACCGCCTGCAGGGTAGCAGAGGCAGGCCGGGCAGAGGGTCACTGAGGGCTCCCTGTGAACCAGGCACTAAGCACTTCTGTAGCTAGCTGCTCTCACTGCCCCCATGTTGCAGATGAGAAAAGTGGGAGTTGACACAACTTGCCCGTCTCACACAGCTGCACAGTGGTGTTCACCCACCACACTATGGCAACTGATCCAATGAGAGGGCAAAGGAAGGCAGGAGGGCAAGGGAAGGGAGCTGGGCGCTCACCGCAGCTGCTGGCCCGCAGCGAGACGGCACTGGCCAGAGGGAGCTCCACAAAGGATGCTACCACACTGGCGTTAAGCCTCCGGGCCTCCCCCAGCAGGCCTTGCGGTGTGTCGGGGAGCACGAAGCCACGGATGTTCTTCTCTGGAAAGATCTTGAAGGAGTATTCGCCAGTGGTCTAATGACAGAGAGAGAGGCGGAGCACTTAGCCATAGACATTCAGGAGGCACGCAGCCACGCCTGGTTCTGCCAGGCCTCAGCGCTGCTCTCTCTCTTGCTCCTGCTGTCTCCTCTGCCTGGGCCACCTCCTCTCATCTACTGGCTCCTGTTTGTCCTTCAACTCGGCATGGGGTTCGCTTCTACAAGAACCTTCCCTGACCCTGTGGGTTGGGTTAATGGACTTCCTAAGGATTGATGGAAGGCTTCCCGGAGGAGGTGCCATCTAGGTGCTGATGAAAGGAAGACTAGGTAATGTACAGAGGAAGAGGGTGGGGCCAGAAGTATCATCGTCATGTGTAAAGGATGGGGGCTGGAGCGCTGGTGCAAAGGTTTTCTCTTTGGAGAGCCTTGGTGAGGCCTGCACAGGACTGCCTGGGTCGCCGAGCAAGACTCACCCAGATCTGCATGTTGTGGTTGGCGTCAATGAGCCAGGACACGTACGGTGGACCCTGCAAGATGAGCACGGCGTCGGGATCGCCGGAAGTGCACCTCAGCTCCACCTTCACAGTCACTGTCCAGGGCCTGCGGGTAGACAGACCCCTGCGTCAGCGCGGGCGGGAATGCGGGGTTGGGCGGGGTCTGACTGGGACTGGCCTGGCCGGGACAAGGCCTGGGGTGGACTAGCAGCCTCTGCACTATTACCTGGAGGGATGTAGGATTGGTGTGGAAGTGGGCGGAGCTTAGGCTCAGGGACGTAGAGACTATATTACTGCTTGGCCAGGGCTGAGCCTTGGACAAGGCGGGTCTTAATAAGGTGGGGTGTGAAAGGGTGGGGCCTGGGGCAGGACTGGGCACTCTTACCTGGCCTCCGAGCCCGGCAGGACCCTAACGATGTGTGCCTCCTTTTGGCCGGTCACACCTTCCAAGTGGCACCCGCGGACCGAGGCCCCGGCAAGTGGCTGCCATTCGAGCATGCGGCCCATGTCCATGTGGGGTTCAGGAATGCAGGAGGTTGGTGATCTCGGGGCTGCAGAGACAAGTGCAACTCAGTCGCCTCCCCGAGCAGCCCAGCATCTAACACAGAGGCCCACCCCTACCCACCGTAATCGTGGGGCAAGCAGGATGAAGCCTGGGTTCCAATCTCCCCACTCCACCCCTTACTACCCAGTGACTCAGGGCAAGAGTGTCGTGTCCCTCCCTTCCCCCACCTCAGGGTTCATATAAGGTATGAATTATGGCACATATTAGGGACAAGGCCCTGTGACAACCAGCACCTCACCCCCATTCGTATTTTTCTTATAGCATTTACCATGACCTGAAATTCTATAATTCATCTGTGTACATGTTTATTGTCATCTCCCAACCACAGAGTCAGCTCCCGGAGGGCAGGGCCTGGGTCTGTCACCAGACCCAGGGGGAGTCCTCAGATGCCTACCACAGGCACATAGGAGGTACACGATAGATAAAATTGCTGTTTTTGTAGGTCAAAAAACTGACAAGTAGCGATTTCACAAGGTTCAATCTAGTATTTGGTGAAAGGGTAATTACTGTCCCAATAGCACTGACTTCCTGGGTGTGACTTGGGGCAAATCGCATCGCCTCTTGGAGCTTTAATGTCCACATCTGAGGAATGGGCCAGAGGCATGCAGATTCCTCCAGTCCTGATCCCAGAGAGTCTGTAGGGAAAGCTGACCTTGGTCCAGACGGAGGAGGATGTTTCTGGGGTCGTTCAGCTTGGCAACAGAGGTGATGGCGCCCTTTGTATATGCCCAGTTGAGGACCTGGCTCTCGGTGAAGACTGGCAGGTGTGTGCCGTTGACTTCTGGGGACTCTCGCAAGGTGACCAGGCTGGAGTTCTGGGGAGACACACGAAAGCTCAGAGTGCTGTTCCTGGACCTGAGTCCCCTGTCCCATGCGGGAGGTCAGGAGGTTATTTGGGGAGGCAGCCCATTGGCTGAGCAGAGGCAGCCAGAGATGAGAATGCTGAGGCTAGTGGATCTCAAGTCAGCCCAGAGCCACCCAACTAGCACCCACATCCCGGGCCAGACCTGCCCCATATCCCTTCCATTCCTGGGGGACTGGATAGACACATGTCTTTGTTCATCCACCTGTCCAAAATCATCCCCCACTCCTCCATAGTCATAATCATTCAACCCACATTTATGACACCAGGTGGCTACTGTCTGTTTCTCCTATACTCTGTGGGTCAGTGAGGGACAATTTCTGCCTTGCCCATCCCTGCATGGTGCTCAACACATAGTAGGCACTGAGGAATATTTGTCTGACTTCGCTCCCAGCCCTAGGCCCAGCAGTCAGGATCCTGACTTGTCAGCTTCACCCTGATGCCTGGCACATGGCGAGTACTCCCTGCACATGGGAAGGGAGAAAGGGAAAAAGGAAGAAATGGATGAATAAATGAATGAAAGATAAATAGAGATGGTCCCTTCCCTGGGGGATCTTACCATGCAGAAACTAGCTATGCATCAAATCATTTGAAACAACAGAAAACAGAGGGTATTATTTAATAAGAAACAAAGGAGCAAGACAGTTCCCCTGGAAGGACAGGGATGGGAATTTGGGGGGTTTCAGCACCTCACTGTCTCCACTGATCATTCCCCGGGAGAGACCCTGGTGGGCAGGGAAGAAAACAGGGACGGCTTCCTGGTGGAGGTGTTCCCTTGAAGCCAAAGGATTTAGAGGAAGCTGTTGAAGTCTCGGACTCAGAGGTCTAACATTCCATCTCCAAAGCCAGGGCATTGCGCTGAAGCAGCATAAAAGCTTCAGGCCAGATACTAAGGGGGACTATAGGCAAGACAGCACAGAATGGTCCACCTCAAATGGGGCAGGACTTTAAGAAGGGGGCAAAGTGATGAGCACCTGGGTGAGGAAGCCAGCCCCCATGATGGAAGGGTTGGGGCAGTGGTCTAGAGCTGGAGGGAGTGGGAGGAACTTTACTCAGTCTTACCCTCAGGGTCCTGGTCTGTAAAATGGGGCTGTGACAAGGATTCAAAGGCAAGGCGTTTGTCATTTGCCTGGTGCTGGGTCTGGCCCAGAGGCCCATGTCCGCAGCCAGGCTGTGGTCCTTCCAGTGGTGTCCTTGCAGGCCAAGGCTGCTAGCGGCTCCAACAGTGCCCCCCCCATCCCCCGCCCTGGGTATTCTTAGCTCAGGGAGGAAGGCAGGGGAAGGTGCGGCCAAGGCAGGAGCTGGTGGCTGCTGAAACCTTCCAGCCTTGGCAGAGGGGCACATTTCCGGTTCTCTGCTCACCCAGCGCCATGCTGGGCTCAGATCCCCCGCCTGGGCCACCTCCAGAGGGCAAGGGATGAGAAAGGGGGAGGAGGAGCCATTACAAGGCCTGGCTTGGGAGCTCCCTCTGGGGGCCTTCAGGCTGGTCATCTCCGTCTGTGGTGTCCCTGCCACCAGGCTGGATCCTTCCCCCTCCCCCACCCACACTTGTCCGTCTCTGGCTTGTCTCCCAAGCGGCCCTGCATCCAGGTCTGTCTTGGGGTCTCCAGCTTCTCTCCCCAAACTGTCTCTGGTCTCTCAGGGTCTGTCTGTCCCTCCCGCAACAGGCCCACCCTCTTTCCACTTCTATTTTTCTTTGTGTGTCTCTCTCTCGTTCTCTTTGCTGTCTTCGGTCCCCCTGCCCCACTTTTTCTGGCTGTAAACAACAGCTGCTCACATCGGGGGCAGCTTCCAGGGCCTCCATGAGGAGGAGGCAGTGCTGACAGCCCGCCCCACTTCCTCCAGCCCTGAACCCCCTCGCTGTGGGTCTCAGCCGGTTACCTCCTCTCTTAAAACTTGAGTTTTTAAAAATTATTTTTTTCTCCCACATAGGCCATGTTAATTAGAGCGAATCTTACAAAATAAATGTCTCTCTTAATCCCACTTCCCAGCCATAACTACTGTTAACACGTTGTTAGATTTCCTCCTGACCCTTTTCCTCTGTACTTAAATATTTTCAAATAAATGTCTTGTAACATTTCCCAAAGATAGTGACCAGATTATTTTATGAGATGTCATCGAGTCCAATTCTCCCACTGGACCGATGGGGAAACTGAGGCTATGCGAGAGGATGGAGTTGGCCAGGGTTGTCCATCCATCCGCATCCCACCTCCAGGCTTGGACTCTACCCCAGACCCTGTTGACTTTTGGGTTCTCTCTGTCAGGCAGGGCCCCACAGGATCCACCAGGCAGGGCCCTCCCATGGCCAGTGCCTCAGCCTGGGGTCAGAGGTGACACTCACAAAGGCCAGGTGGAGTGGGATTCCTGGGGTCTGCAGGTGCAGGATAACACTCTTGTCTACGCCGAGGACCAGGAGCACCCCTCGGGGCCGGGTGCCATTTGGCCGGGACATTTGGACAGTCAGCTCCAGCTCTGACACTTCCTGGGAGGAGGCAGGGGAAAGACACACAAACACACCAGTCAGATTTGCGCAGATTGCGCCACCCAGACCAGCAGCGGCAACCAGTGCACCGTCGGCTTTGACTCCATTCTCCCCGTCCTGCCTCCCAGGGCCCAGCATAGCGCCTGGCCCTCAGGAGGGGCTTGGAAAATATTTCCTGAATGAATGAAAGAGATTAGTCCCAGCAAATCCAAAGACATAAAGACAAAAAAATGTGATGAGCCTGAACTTTATCCAACAGTCGATCAAGGTTTGTTATTTCTATTGAGCACCTGCAGTGTACCAGGCCTGCGAGCACCGATGTGACTCAGAAAGCACCCTGTGCCCTTTCTCTGTCCCTATACAGTGGTATCGAGGCATCAGCCCCTCCTCAGTTTGCAGTACTACTGCTTGCCTTACTATTATAAAGTACTAAAATGTCCATATTTTTGTTGATACACTACCATTATTTCGATATCTTATAAGAATGTGAAGTTGAGATCATTTACATCTTGAGAGGTACCTGCGGCATTAAAATTTTTAATTAATCATTGCGTATGTATTTGAAATGCTTCCAGAACAACAACAATAACGATACCTGACACTTATATAGTGCTTACTATGTGCCAGGACTGTTCTAAGTGCTTTATATATTGACTCATTTAATCCTCACACCAACCCTAAGAGGTAGGCACCATTATCAGCCTCACTTCCAGATGAGGAAACAAGGCACAGAGAGGTGAAGTCATTTGCCCAAAATCACACAGCAAGGAAGTATGGAGATAGGATACGGACCTGGGCAGGCTGCTCCTCTCAACCTCTAGACCTCCCAGCCTGTACCTCCTTATTACCAAGGAGAAAAAGAACACAGCAATCCACAAAGGCAACGATTCTACTGAAAGAACAACACTTTCTTCTCAAAGACTTTCTGACCCAGTGGAGTGCGAGCTACTGAACTTGAGACAGGTTTATGTTCCAAAAGCTCCACCACAGACTCACAAGGACAAAGACAAATGGAATCACTTTACTGAAAACACAGACTCCAGCTGCTCTCAAAGCTGGCAGTTTCTACAAAGAGACAAAACCCGATCCCCCAAATCTCTTTCAACTTATCAAAAATGAGACGGATATTTCAAGACGAAAAGATCAGTGGAAAGTTTTTAGACTTCGCTTCTAATTATCTCCTGGCCATTTCCCCAACTGATGTCACAGGGCCAGAGAGTGTTTCAGCCGCTGGAAAAAATCTGCCCAGAAATATTTCCATTACTCAATAATGACACCATAATCACTCTTTGTTTGTAGGTTTGCTCTTTAAAACAAAAAGAGCAAATAATATTCTATTTTCAATGTTTCGCAAATCTTTTTTTTATTTTAATGAGCTAGTCTGCTTATTTTTGAATTATTTTTATGCTAATTTATAGTAGAATGATAGATGTGTTTGAAATTTATGTTCACATAAATTCATATTTTTTGTTCATTAATGTTGTCTGATGGGCTTATAACTTTCGGTTTTTGAAGTCTCTTGTTTCATCTATTTTTAAAGTATTATGCATTCTAAACACTTATAAAATTAAATACTGGATTTAATATCATATTTTGGTAACATATGAAACACAAATCTGAATATCAGAACCGACATTTTGTTCCAGGATTGTGATCACTACTTGAAATTAATGGGAGTGAAGGGAGACCCACTTCAGTGATGTCGAGAAAGTCCCAGTCACAGCCAACCTGCCAGAACCTTTGACAATGATGCACCCAGCTTCCGTACCTTGACGGTGTATGTACTATTAGCTTGAACGATCGAATATGATTATACAACTCCGTACATACACTAAAAACCACTCAGCTGTACTCTTTAAATGGACAAATTTTATCTCGATAAGCTGATGAATATTCGACAATTGGATATCAGTAATTTCACGTGGTTCTGCCAGATCTGTGCCTGGCCCTATGTGCTCACCAGAACAGGGTCAGGTGTTCTCCCATTTTACAGATCCATCCAGTGAGACTTGGAGTGGGAAACCTGCCAAGGGAACTGTCGGTGAGTGGCAAAGTCGGTCTGGTGCCCAAGTGGTGCCCATAGCCCCTGGACCTCTGTCTGGGCAGCTCACCTGGACAACGTCCTCTCTCTCAGCACCGCCTTATCAGTCAGTCTGTCCTCACCCCGAGGAGTGAACTTTGAGACCCCATACAGGACAAAAGATGAGCCCCGTGGTTTGGAGATGCCACAGGCTACCTTCTCTGGCCCTCGGTGGACACTGCAGGCCGAGGGCACCTACAGGTGACGGAGAGCCGCCGAGGGAGCGCAGCCCCTGAGCTGGAAGGAAAAAGCCTACGGACATCTGCTCCCGCTGCTGTTCTGCAATAGTCCCTGTTCCTTTGTACCTCAGTTTCCCCATCTGTGAAAAGGACGGGGTTGGGGACCAATAGCAGGTGGGGATCTAGATAAAGAAATCAAAAAAGAGAAATAGAGGTCAAGGTCAGGTCATGCTAGGGGCGAGGGGATGAGGAGACTGGAACTTTGGAACCTTTGTCATGACACTCAGCTCTTCTTCCAGAGTTTACGCACCCCTTAGTTGTCGCTGAGTCCTGCCCTGTAGAATTGGGAGCTAAAGGAAAGGTGGCGGGGAGCTGGGGCCAAAGAGGGACAGTCATGGGCCGGGGCCACACAGCAAGTGGGCAATGTGGACTGGCAGGGAGGCTGGAACGCGGCGCTGTCTGGGGTCTTGGAGCTCCCAGGCCTAGCTGAGGCCAGCTGCTTACCAGAAAAAAACAGTCAGGGTTTCCACAGCAAACATTTCCACCCCATGGCCCTGACTCATCAACGAGGTCACTCACACACACACTGACTTCCCTCTTCCCTCCGAGCCCGGGGCCTAAAGGTAAAGAAAGGGGCCTGCCTACCCCCCACCTCCAAACTCCCAGTCTTCCAAGGGCCAGCCTGGGAAATCTGTGAGCCTGGCTGAAGCGGGCAGCCACCTCCTTACCCCCAGCTCTGCAACCTGGGCCAGCCTGGGTCGCCCCGGTCCCCTCCCTGTGCTGGTGGGCGGGAGTCCTTGTTTCTATTTTTGTGCCAGTGTCCCACAGATGCCATTGTTGGCCCAGCGGTCAGTGGCGGGAAGGGGGGATTTCGGTGAGGAGGCCCTGAGCACTAGTAGCCGCTTATAGAAAGTCGCTTCCAGCAATTCTTCTAGGAGTGGAGCCTCCTCGGGGCTGCCTGCAGCCCCCACCCTCCTAGGGCCAGACTGGAGCCGGCCACATTGGAGCCAGACGTCCCTCTGTCCACCCAGGCAGACTCAGATGGTATGTACAGACAGCGTGGCCAAGGAAGGGGTCAAAGCCAGACTGACCTGAATTCAAATGCGAGCTCAGTCATTAGCCTGTGACCCTGGACAGTCACTTCCCTTCTCTGAGCCTCGGTTTCTTAATCTGGGAAATGGGAGGCTGAAAAATACGCCCACTTCAGAAACTTGTGAGCATTCAATGAGATTCTGCCTGCAAAGCAGGTTGTCCGGTGCCTGGCTAAATACATAGTAGGCTGTTTTCATTGCCTGCAATTCCCTCCTTGCCCGCTCACCCGAAGATGCCAAGATCTGGGGCCTGGGAAGGCTGACGTTAGTGGTGGGCAGCCGTTAGCCGGAACTGGGGCGTACCTCAGCCGTACTTCCCACGGCTTGCCCTCTCTGGGCCTCAGTCTCCCCATATGTACAGGGAGGAGTTAGGCTTAGTGTGACCCCTGGATTTCATCCTCCCTTCTGGGGGTCCCAGAGTTTGGCATCTGGGAGTCATGGTCTCCGGCCAGGTGGCCCCAGGAGAGACATGCTACTTTGCCCAGCTGAGGGCCCTGGTCAGCTCAGGCTCTCCCCACCTCCCCGCATCATTTGCCTGTCTGAGAGGCCAGCACTGGGCCCAGCCTGGGGCTTCTGTCCTTGAGGAACTAGGCAGAGGACAAGACTAACACTCCCAAACAACCAATGATGAACAACAAGTGACACCACTAACCCCTGGGTGATAGCCAACCAGCAAATGTTTGCATGTATATATATTTCTCCTTCTTTCCTTCCATTATCCACTCATCCATCCATCATTCATCCATTTATGTATCCATTTATCCATCTGATATTTATTGCCAGACTGACTCTGAGCTGGACACTGAGGACACAGCAGCGAGAGAGCTGGAGAAATCCCTGTACTGCCCGTCTGACTCCCAGTCCATGCCCCTCCACCAAGCCTGCCCCTAATATCTGCAAGCAAGAATACAAATGGCAGCCCCTGGCCCCCAGCCCACCCCCTTCTCTTCATGAGTACGCATGTGACCAGCCAGCCTAGATGCCCAAGCTCTGCTGTGCCCACCCCGCACAAATAGTCACCTTGCCGTCCTTCATGTCTAAGGGAGTTTACACCAACTATCTCTAAAGGATGAGACGAGAAAGAGGCCGCATGACACTATGAGAGGAAGCTCAGTGCACTCGGGCAGGAAACTGTGGAGTCCCGGGTGCCCACGGCATGGGCTGAGGGGGAGAGGGGTGCAAGTTCCAGGTGGGCACCCCAGGGGAGGGATGCAACTGAAAGAGGACCAGAGAGGCACCACTAATTGTAGAGCCTGGGCAGGATCCCCCTTGGCCCAGGTGTGAGGGCACCACTGCCTTCCACAGCCCTTCACAGCCTGCCAGGACATTCTGAAGAGTCCGGGACCCCTCCCGCTCTCCTTCTGACTGACAGCCTGGCCTGCCCCTCTGGTCAGGAGTGAGTCAGTGCAAAAGCCCAGCAGGTTCCATGGGCTTGGGGGAGGGACATCGGCTCCCAGAGTTTACCCAGAAGTGGGGTGAATCAGCGGCTGTCCCAGCTCTGGCCCTGTTGTCTGGGGTTTGTTAGAAGGACAGCAGATCAGTACAATCGGGCTGACGGGAACTGCGGAGACACCAGGCCGGTTTCCTGTCTCCGCGGGTCAGGATGTGACCCTGGGCCCTCTCCCGGAATCCAGGCTCCGGCCTGCCCTTCGGGGACCCAGTGAGATAGAGTCCCAGCCCAGCGGCCCTCTCGTCCCTCGTCTGTCTGCAAACCTCCCCAACACACACACACTGAACCTCTCTTCCCCAAGGCTCTTGGCTGCCACAGCTCATCTGCCGCCCACCCGCAGGAAATCTGAGGATTCCGAGGCCACGCAAGGATGCATGGGAAAGCGGTGTGGCTGTGCCAGGACGTGAAGAAGGCAGCCACAGGCCGGGAGGGACTGGGCTGCTTGTTAAGACGGCTGGCTGCCCACGCTACAGCTGCCGCCTTGTGTTCCTTGCCATTAGGCCTTTGCTCATGCAGTGCCCTCTGCCTGGAAGGTCCTTGCCCCGCTTTCTGTTTGGCTAGACACTGGGAGCCATTGCCCTAATGCCCCTTTCCCTCCACGTTCAGCGCTCATCCCGCTGGGGCCCACGGCCCCCATACCCACCTCCCCCCAAGTGCCAATTCCGTCCCTTAATACCAGGGCTGCTGACTCTCACCTCTGTCTACCCCGGCCTGGGAGCAGCCCAAGGGCAGGGGCTGGGTCTACGTCCTCTCTGCACCATCAGTGCCCAACACAGGCTGGGCACAGAGCGGGTACCTGGCGAGGACTAGTAGAGGGGGACTGTGGGGCCGTGGACCCCACTCTTTGGGGCCACCTGGGGAAGAAGGTGCCTCCCAGGAAAACCACGGGTCCTTCAGTGTCACAGTAGCAGAGTCCGGTGGGATCACGGGCTCGACCCTTGGGGCAGGGAGGTCAGGAGCACCAGGGGGCCGACAAGGGCGGGGGGAGGGCTCCATCAGGCTGGACCTCGGTTGCTCCCTCTGAAAAGGAATTCGCGGCCCCTGCCTCAGCCACCTGATAGCAATAACCTTGGGGGATCGACTTAGTTGACTGACGTGAGCATGTGCCATGAACTGCAGCCTGCACGGCAAAATGAGGGTATTTACAGGTGAGACTTGGAACCCAAAAGGGAGCCTTCCAATGACGACACGAGGCACAGCTACGGGCCATCGAGCAGTCACTCTGCGCAGGCCCGTGCTCGGCATTTTGCTTGCCCTGTCCCATCGGATTCTCTCAGCCCCCTGAGAAGTGGGGACTCTCGTCTGCATGTTTCTCATCAGAAAACCAAGGCTTAGAAAGGTAGCCCCAAGGTCGTGCCACCATAAGTGGGGGAACCAAAGTTCAATTCAAAGGCTGCTTGGCTCCAGAGCCCATGTTCTTAACCCCTACATCAAGGTCACATAGCAGCGCATTTATTCACTCATCCACTCATTCATTTGTTCATTCATTCATTTATACATTTCACCGTTACTTGGCATATGCCAGGTCCTGGCCCAGATTCTGATACTCCGTAATTCTTTGGTGAGTTCCTGAGCGCAGGGAATGTGTGTCTGTTGGAGAGTGGGGAAAAGCAGCCCCCTCGGCATGCCAGGCACTACATGAGATGGTGGCCAGTGACAGATCCAGGACTGGAGAGCCCCAGTCTCCCGAACGCCAGCTCTCTCCACCACCCCCTCAAACACACATGCCTGGAAGCCTGGAGCTTGCAGCCTGGCTCCTGAATCAAAGGCCAGACGCTCCCTGGACTGAGTTCTCTGGAAGAGGCAGAGGGGGACAGAGACATTCTGTGGTCATGAGCTCTAGGATGACCTGAGTTACAGTGGCACCTTGCCATGCCCCTAAAAACTTGTCGCTACGCACAGAATAAAGACCTTAATACGATGACAAGGTCGTTTCCGTCTCCCCAGCTCTGTTTCTAGGGTCACCGTAAGCTCCTGCCGCAGCGAACAGCATGCCGACCCCAACCGAGGCTCACTTCCTCATCTGGGTGTTTACTTTCTCCTCCGCTTTTCCCCTTCACCTCCTTCACTCAGTGAGCACCTGGCTGTCTCTACTGTTGTTGCTTCCTCCAGGAAGCCCTGCTTAATCCCATAGCAGCTGGGGTACCCCTGCCCTGTGCTGCCCAAGGAGGCCCCAATCACCTGGATTTGGGCTGGTTGTCTACACCTCTGCCTCCCATAGACCTGGGTGCTTGGACTCTGGCCCACTGTTGAGTGATTAGGGTAGGGGGACCCCAGTCACCCAGAGGAGGCATAAAGACCTGAACATCAGAACAAGCAAAATGAACTTCCAGAGGACAATCTTATTTTTTCATATCATCACCAAACTTGAAAAAACTTACAATGGCTATGAAAACCATGTAGCGTGTGTTTGGCGCTATCTGCAGCTTGGGGATTATCGAGGCCCACAGTCCCCGTGGCAGGCAGGCGGTGGGGAGAAGCCCCCCCGATACTGGTGGTCTGGGCACTGTCTTATCACCATACAAACGCAGGGCAACTTAACAGTTTTGGGGGCGAGTTGGCCCCAAGTTTACCCCGAGCTGACACCGCTAAATCGCTATCAGGACCTGAGGCCACATCAGCCAGGTGTGGTCACTAGCCCAGGCAGGCCAGATGCTGCCTGAACACTGAGATCCCTGAGCAGCCAGGTGACAGCCTGGCTTGGAGTCCCCGGAGATCTGGTGTGAACTCTGGCCTTGGGTGTGTTGCGTCACCTCTCCAGGCCTGCCTCAGTTTCCTCCTCTGAAAAGTGGGGATAATAACAGACCCTGCCAGGTGGGCCCTTGGGAGGCTCAACGTATGTTAATATGTTTAACTGACTTCCTGGCACATAGTAGGCCTAGCACAGGACCTAGCACATAGCAAGTGCTCAGGAAATGTCTTATTTTTTAGAAGGACTTAGACAAACTAAGTGGTGGACCTCAGGAGGGTTCTCGGGGAAAGAAAAATCTCTGAGGCTGTCATTGCTGGCTTCCAATCTCCAAGGGGCTGCTTGCCAGGTCACAGATGTTCGGTGGGGGACATTCCAGGGAGGGGTATTTGCACTCGACTGAGGGAAGCACTTTCTCAAAGTCAAAGCTGCCTAGAGTGGAGGTGTCCGTTGCCAAGCAATGAACTCCCATCACTGGAGACACATGAGCAACAACTCACTGGTCCGCTCCACTGCCCACCTGGCTCTCCTCTACTCGGTCGCCAGCCAAACCCAGCCCTTCCCACCTGGGTCTTGTGGTGGCATCCAAGAGATTGCCCCAATGCCGGCCCCAGAAATGGCAGCCTTCACAGACCTTGTGAGATGCCCGTGTCACCCTCCAGGCAGGGGCCCTGGTGAGGACTCGGCCCATTGCTCCAGGGACAGCCACAAGGAAGCCTCCCCTCATCCATCACTGGGTCCCCGCCCGACCCTGCCATCAGACACTCACCCTTGAGAACTCCAGGAAGAGGATGTGGACTTCAAGGGTAGCGTTGGGAACATGAGCCACGCAGCCCTCAGAAACCTGGCTCGTGAAATATGTCACCTCGGGGTCCACAGGCTGTAGATCACAATGGACAGTTTCTGCACGACCTGTTGGGGAAGCACAGTGGGAGAGAGGGCCAGATAAGACAAAGGTGATGACAGCTACTCCCACTTTGTGAAGGCCTACTGGGCGCTTGGCTCTAAATAAGGGCTTTATTGCATCTTCACAGCTACCTCACGAGGTGGGTGCCATATCCAGTCCGCAGGCTCAGACAGGAAAAATCTCTTGCCCACAGTCATAGCGCTACTAGATGTAAAGCTTACAGATACAATGTAGGACACCCCGTTAAATTCGAAGAAATAAAAACCTGAGTAATTCTTAAGGTATAAGTATATCCCAAATATCGCATGGGACATACTTGTACTAAAATTTCTTCTATATGATATTTGTTACAACCGGCAACCTTACCTGAGTGGTAGGACCCACTCATCCATACACCCAAGTGTCCAGGTTGGTAAACTCCAAAGGAAAGCAAGAGCTGAGGTCAGGAGACAAAACTCCCCCCTCTGGTGCCTCAAGGAAGCCTGAACGAATGGAACCTTGAGAGTCTCCTGGCCCCAAGGGACAGCTTGAGCCACAGGGGTGGCCGAGGTCTGGAGGGCGGCTGCGGGAGTCGGCCGCGGAGCCTGCCCCTGTGCTGCCCGGAAACGCGGGTCCTGAGGGAAGGGAATGGAATTTCGCCCTGACCCAGCAGAGGAGGAAGAGGAAATGAGGCCCCTACACCTCGTCCCAAGGAATGTGCCGGGGGAGGGTGGGAGGGGCTCCGGAGGAGGGAAGGAGGACAGAGAAGGGGAGACTGTTTGGAAGTTTGTGTCTCCATCTTGTCGCGCTTACTTCCTGTTTTCTTGGAGATCAAAGATGGGCGCGGAGGGACTGGCCACACGTCCAGCTGACGCCAGCTCGGGGGAAGGGGGTAGGGAAGCTTCTTCTGAATCCCAGGTTATTGGGCTGTCTCTGCCTAACCCAGCCTTCTTCCCCACCTTTCCGCCGCCTTGTTGGGCTCAGGACTACCAGAGGTCAGGGAAGGACGTAAGATGTCCTCCCAGCCACGCGACACCATCCACCAGCAACGTCTTGGGAAGGATAAGTTCAGGACAAGGACATGTGGCCACCATGGAGGCCCAGGCCTTATAAGTCCTTGTCCTCGACCTGTTCTGTGTGCCAGGGACTCCAGAGTGCCCAGGTAACGCGGCATTTTGGTTCAAAGCAAGGTCCCCTAGAGGCGGGCTGACCTGGGATTGAATCTCAGGCCCAACACTTACTAGCCGTGTGGCTTTGGCGAATGATTTCGCCAGTTTGGGCTTTGGTTTTCTTGACTGCAGAAGGTCAATAAGAATAGAATGCACACAACCCGTAGAGGCTGTCGGGAGGACTCCGTGAGAAGGAGCATCTGGCTGTTCTTTTCATCACAATTACGTGATTGACTTCAGTCGCTGGAGAAGGGTTGACTGCAGGGCATGGACCTCTGAGGGGCTCTGACGTCTCAGGCCAGCCGACTCCCTCACCCCGGTAGACTCGAGGGCTGGCACCATCTCCTGCTGTTCCACCCCTTGTGACCACCAAGCCCCTCAAGCTCCCCACCATCTCTTTCTTCCTATCAGTGAACACACACTTTTTGGCTGGTACCTAGTCCGAGACCCTCCTGTACAGATGGGGATGCTGAGGGCTGGAGAGGCTGGTTGTTCCAGAGTCGCACTGCACGTGGCTGACCAGGTTGGGCCTCAGACCCACCTCTCCCCATATGACCCAGGGTCTGGCCAGCAGATTAGCGCAGCGCCTTCCTCCTTCCCTTTGGACTTTCCCTGCCCCCTCCCCAGACTTCCAGGAACCCCAGTTCCTCCCGGATTGCCGGGGCCGCTTGGGCCACCTCCTCCATGCCGTCAGCGGGAGAGGCCGCAGGCCTGGCCATTATGTAATGATCAGATAACAGGCCAGGCTGGGAGATCAGATAAGAGGTCCATTTATTTTGGGGCCTTTTCGAATCCTGGCGGCCCCCACCCCACAGACGAGAATGGGGAGACAGGAGGGAGTGTGACGCCCGGGGCCTGTCTCCTGGAGCCGGAGGCGGGCCCAGACAGAGCTGAAAACAATCCCCGGGCACCAAGGGAAACGCCAGGGCCTCCCGGGACCTAAATTGGAGGAGGTGCCACTGGGGAGCCTGGGTGACTGGCCTAGTGAGAGACCCGGGAGCCACCTTCCTGCTCCTTACTGACCCCCGAGCACAGAGCCACCACCTTGGGGCTTCCTAAATGGCCACCTCCAGCTCCTTGGGAGGCCACAGACAGCAATGGTCAAGAAAAGCAGCTCTGGAGTCAGATTCCTGGGTCAAATCCCAATTCTGCCTCTTAAAACACCTGTCGCCTTGACCAAAAGCCTAACTTCTCTGAGCCTCAGTTTCCTCCTTTGCAAAACAGCTTTTGTCAGACTCGCTGGGACCAGGTACTGTTTCGAGGCTTTGCACGAGCTCATTCATTTCGTCTTCACCGCAGCCTGTGAGGTGGGCACTGTTATGATGACCATTTGACACATGGGGAAACTGAAGATCGGGTAGGTGCAAGAACTGGCCCCGAGGCACCCAACTATTAAGTGGCAGGGCCTGTATTTGAACCCAGGCAGTCCAGCTCCAGCAGCCAGCACCCACTTCACAGGCTGTGTGTCATCTTGGTGAGGCGACCCATGTAAAGAGCCCGTCACCCAGTAAGTGTCCGTGATTATTTCATAATACCAGGGCAGATCCTTTACGAGAAGGTCTATTCTGCTTTTCTCTTCTTCAGTCACCCAGCCGCCCTTCATTCTTTTCAGTGTCCAATTATAGCCTCACAGATTTCCCAACATCTGGCCCAACCTCTCCTCCCGGGCCAGGCCACCAGTGAGGCCCCAACACTCATTCTTCCAGTCTTTCTCGAGACTCCCCAGCGCGCCTGCAGGGTCAAGTCCATACTCAGCAACCGAGAGAGGAGTTAAAAAGTACAGGGATCTGAGAGATGCCAAAGGCTCATGTTCTGATTCTGCCACCTTCCAGCTTCCTTTCCACGGCTCGGCGTTATTGTCTGTAAGGTGGGGATGTTGATAATCATAATCCCTGTCTCATCGAGCTGGCGTGAGTGTTAGTAAGATGGCACATGCACAGTGCTGAGCAGGCTCCTGACGCATGAGGATTGCTCAACAACTGGCAATGCTGTCACAGTTATTGGTGTCGCCTCAGTGGGGACATGCGAGCTTTTCCTTCAAACAGAACTCATTCCTTGCCTCTGCCACGCCCTTTCCTAGACCGAGGGACTTCCTTTATTTAACCACAAAGTCAACTTCTATCCATCCTTCAAAACTCCGTTGTGAAAATCTTCTCACCAGAACGAATCCAGTTTTGCTCTAGGTGGGAGGACCACTGTCGAAGCAGGAAAGGGACTGAATGCCCAAGGTGAGAAGATCTGGCCACAGAGAGCTCTTTGTCACTTCCCCTGAGGTAGTATGGTGCAGAGGGTAGGCATGGGGCCCAAGCCCCAACTGCTCATACCTGGGCTGTGTTACTCAGGCAAATTCCTTCACCAGCCTGTAACTCCAGTCTCCTCAGCTATAAAAGGAGGGCAACAGGAGTGTCTACTTCATCGGGCTTTTGTGAAGGTTGAGTCTGATAGGACACGGAACAGGTCTAGGGCGGCATCCAGCATCCAGTAAGCGCAGCATCAATGTCGACTGTTATAGTTGTTTCTCCCTCCCTACCATCCCCCAGCGCCTGTCACAGGTACTGAAGTCAGCTCAGTCCTGGATGAGGGTCCCCTTCAGCCTCCAGGGCTCAGGTCCCAAAGCTAGAGCTGGAGCTGAGAGGGGAGGGCCCAGAGCCAGGGCCATCAGCTCTCCAAGTCCCCATACTTGGCCACCAAAGGTGCAGGGAAAAGAAGCTGGATTTGGGAGCAGACAACCTGGGGTTGAAATCTAGACCTGTCACTTGTCCCAAGCCTCGATTTCTTCATCTGTAAACTGGGTATATAGGGACAAAGGGCTGCCCGATGTACTGCAGACAAAGAGGCGGTTTCCTCCCTCTTCCCCGGGTTCCCCTCAAGCCCTTGAGCAAAGGGACCAGGTCTGTCCTCAGAGAGCCCAGCACTGACCCATCCATGACCTTGAGAGAAAGACTGTCTCTCCATCTGAGTCTTAGTGTCACCATCTATCTGGTCAGGTGAGAGAATCTTGATAGTCATCTCCACGGACCCAGGGACCTAGCTTCTCCTTGGTTCACACTGATGCTTTGCCAACTTCTTTTTCCTCCTGGGAAATGGGAAGCTGCGCCAGAATGCAGCCTTTAAGAGATGGATGTTTGTGGTCTCTGTCCCGTGTTCCAGACCTCCATGTAGGTGGCCGGCAGCATAAGGACTCCAAGTCACACCTCTGGCTCACCCTCCGGCAAACATTCATCCACACTTAGGAAATACTTTTTGATCTCAGCCACCTAACTCGGGCCACGAATCCCAGCACCCCCACTTCTGGGACTCTATCCAAGTGAAATACTCCAAAATACAGGAAAAGGTACGTGTACCAAAAATGTGCACGGAGGTGGTATTTATAATTAGTCTCAAAGGGAAAACCATCTGAATATTATTCAACAATAGGGGATCCATTAGGCAAATGATAGAAGGTACACTTAAGGGAGAGAAGATTCCAGAAGCACAATGGGATGGTTACGGAGTCCACACGACAACATAGAGGGGTACAGAAGACTCTCAGATATTGATCCACCTGCATTTAAATTATTTGAAAAGCTAGACAAAAACTAGTAAGTAAGCCACCTGCATGCTAACGATTTTCTCCCCTCTTATCTATTGTCTTCAAGGAGTGCACTAAAGTGAATATGTAGTTAAATCGCTTTTTAAAAATCTCTACACATTTGTTCTTTTAAAAAATTTCAACACGCAAAAAAAGTGTGTCTTAGAAAGTGAAAATCCCCCCAGAGAAAACAGTGGCATTGGGACTCGCTCTGTGCATATTGTGCATTATTACTATTTTATTCTTATAGGAATGAATCATTGCTGTTTGGGCCCCTAACAGTCTGTCCCACACATCTGCCCACAGCAGTGTAGACATAGAGCTAGCTTTTTCTTGGTAATGGCTGCATGATAGTCTACTGAATCATAATTCATTTAATGAGGCCCAGGCCCATGGACATTTGGGTGCTCTCCTACTGTTGGGTTTTTTTGTTACAGGTCCCTGCGGACCATGCGTCTTTTTAGAGCTGGGCAAGTAACTCTGTAGGTCTAAATTCTGAAGGTTGGGTATTACACAAGTTATGATTTTGAGAGATTCTACCAAGCTGTGTTCCCAGAAGTCTGGACCTGTGTTTGGACCTGTTTTGGATCCATTTTCACCCCCTGCAGCCTGAATAAGGGTGCCTGGGTCATTCCTACCCCCTCCACCGGTGTGGAGATCTGGGTTCTACACCTTGGCCAAGGCCCCCATCTGTCTTCCACGGGCCTCAGTTTCCCAGACTGTAAGTGAGTTGGGTTGGATGGTTTGGGATGCCATGGAATCCTATGATCACTGGGTGCCTGTAGCTGCTCATAGGAGCAGACTGCTAAATTACTAGGGTTTTTTCCCACTGGCTGTTAAATACAGCCATAATTAAACATTAAATTTTATAAGCTTACAATTAAATTAATTATACGTTTTGAAAAGGTAATAAATATCAAACTCCTTACTTTCTAATTATTTTACTCCATTTTACTATTATCTGTACTCTTGAGGTTATCTACATGTCGTATGTGTGTGATGGAAATTCTAGAAAGGGTGTCCAGATGGGCACCATGGACCAACTCCAAGTACGGTGAGTTGGTAGCTTGAAGTCAGCCATGCGGGGACATTTATACCACGGACACTGACAAACGCTAGCCCCCACCTCCCCACCCCTGTTGTTAATTATTTGCCAACACATCGCTGCCTCTGACCCTATAAAATCAGACCATAACGGTTTGCATGGATGTTTCTCTGATGACCAAGAGGAAGGAAGTGTTATCAAGCTAGAAATGTGGCGTCGGCGGGAGGAAGGCGGGCAGCTATCGTGGGGCTCAGGTAGGGCTCCTATCTGAGCTGTGTGAACTTGGCGGGCCACAGCCTCCCCTTCCTGTCCTATAAAATGGGGTGATAGTGGCAGCCATCTTGCACGGTTATCGGGAGCTGTATCAAGAGGGGTTGCCGCCTCACACGTGGTTAGGAGAAAGAGTTCCGGAGAGCCACAGGCCCGGGGTCAAATCCCTGCTAAGTCACTTAGGGTCTGAGGCTCAGTTTCCTGTCAATCAGTGAGGCCGTGGTAAAAACTTTAGAGACCAAGGATTAGGGACTTTGAAATGCTGTGGGTTTGGATAGGGCAGGGAGGGGGTAAACACCGCTACTACTGTGCCACTCCTCATCAGCCCCCCCAGATCTTTTAGGGAGTTCATAGGTGCACCATGGATAAAGGGGTATCCATAGGGCCATCCTGTGGCTTTAGGTGGATGTGTCCACAGGGCACAGTGAGGCCGCAGTAACTGGTCTAAGGGATAGTGGTGGAGTCCCCAGCTCCTCGCAGCCCCTCATCTGGTCAGCTTCAGAAGGCGGCAGAGGCAATGACTGCCTAGCAAAGCCCTCAGGCTGAAGATGCCCCACAGAAGCCCTGGTCTGGGACTGTGCCCCCATCCTGAGAGCTTCTGGGGGGTAGTGAGGGGAGAGAGGCGAGGGAGAGAACTGCATTCAGAAGGCGTCTGGGAACCACTTACAGAATGAGGATGGAGGATTTAAAGCTAATCATAAAACAGCAACAATAACAACACAGAGACAACCAGCCTGCCTGAGAGCTCTCTCTACAAGACAGAGAGAGCCTCGACGCCGACCTGCCCAACGGCCCGAAGTGAGCCTGTTAACTAACCAGCCCCGCTTTGCTCAGAGGCTGGAAGGCTGTCTCCGAGATCACACGACAAGGAAGTAACGACAACCTAGAGCCCGACTCTGAACGTGAGTCCTCGCGCCCCCCTTCCCACACCTTGCTCAGGTGGAAACCTTAAGGCCCAGAGAGGGCAGGAGACTCTTGGAGGCTGCACAGCACTCTGGGACCTGGGCTTCCTGGGGAGAAATGGGCAGAGGCCAGAGGTCAGGGTTAAGGTAAATAACTACTCACCCTTGTTCGCTCTGACCTTAAGGGCTAAACGTCCTTGGTCCTGCCAAACTGGGATGGTTGGTCACCCTGCGGCTATCCAAACCACCCAGGACAGCCACACTGTGCATGAGCTCAGGACACAGGGAGGAGGCTGGGAGTACTTGGGGCCGGGTCTCCCCCACCCCAGGTCCCTGGACACCTACTTGTAGGACTGAGGCTGCAGACGGCCAGCAGCAGGGCCACGACCAGGGCGAGCGTGCTTCGGTCCATGCTGTCCACCCGGGGGTCCGTGTGCTGGGCCTTATCCGGTGTCCAGAGGCAGGGCTGCAGGCGGGCGCGGGGGCCGGCGTGGGCTCGTGCGGGGACCCAAAGGGAGCAGGCGGCCGGAGCAACGGCGTCCCTGCTCCAGCCTTCTGAGGTGGCGGCCGAGGGGTCAGGAGAAGTGGGCACAGGGGTGCAGGGCCGGGCCAGGGGTCGCTGGCCAAGGGATGAGCGGGGAGGGGGTGCTGGGCTCCCGTGGAGGGCAGCGGTGGCAGCAGTCCGGGGCTGTGGCTGCAGATGGAGGCTGGGGTATGACCGTCAGCGGTGGGGAGCTCCTGGCTCATCCAGCCCGGCCTGGGGAGGCAGGAAATGCGCTTCCTTAGAGAAGGGGCCGGGCCAGGCGGCCTGCCAGGCGGGAGAGGAAGTGCCGCGAGCTTTGTCGCTGGGTGGGGGGCCCTGGGGAAGGGGGGGAGGCAATGGGTGGGAGGACCCAGGCTCTAGGCTTGTCTCCCCAAGCACCCCACCCTCCCATCCCACCTTCTCCAGGGCTGGCTGGTGGGGTGCATCTGACAGCCCCCGGGGGACAGATGAAAACAATCACCCTAACAGTCCGCCAAGGGGACCTCTCAGGGGTCAGGCCCCAGCCACGGGGGTCCATGTGGAGCTCACAGCCCCATGAAGTTCATTTTCCCATTTTGCAGATGAAAAAACAGAGACCTAATAAAGTAAGCTAATTGGCTTAAGAAGATAGTAGACTTGGGATTTGAACAGATCTCATCGGGGACCAACGCTGGCTCACATAGCATGACACGGGCTGCCATCCCCTTGTTTTTCAGGCAGGGAAACTGAGGTCCAGGACAAGGAAGGAACACTCCCAAAAGGGCACAGTATGGCAGCTGGAGCCGAGGTCTCAGGGACCAGAGAGGACAGGGGACCCTCCCAGAGCCACACATTTTGTATCTACCCACTCCATGGGTGGAAAATTCTTCAGGGACAAAAGATAGTCCCAAATGAAAGGGGGACACACAATTTAATGACATTTCTGAAGTCAGATAACCCTGGGTTCAAGACCCTGCCTTGCTCGCTCTGAGCTATGTGACCTCAAACAAGTTCCGACACTCAGTTACCCTGTTTGTGAAGTGGGCACAACGGTGCCTTCCTTGCCAGCACGTTGCGAGATTTCCAGGGATCAAAGCACTACAGCGCTGAGCTCCATCCACACCTGGCACATGGGGAGTGCTCCCCATCAGTGTTCCCTGAGCCTAAGAGACAATCCCAGAAACGTCCCTTGTTCATCCTGCAAACAGCAAGCGCCGACAATGTGCCCGCCATGGTGCTAGTCATGGGTAGCACTCAGGCCCATGGGAGCTCAGAGGAGGAAGCCCGGGCTGCCTGGAGGAGGTGGCATTTAGGCTCCGCCTTTAAAAGACTGGGCGAATGGGAGTGGAGTAGAAGAAAGAGATGAGGAAGACATATGTGACAAGGGACCGGCCTGAACAAAGGCTCAGAGGCAGGAAGTGGTCGGACCACCGCGGAACGAGCAGGGTATGGTGGGGACAGTAAGTCTGGAGAGGCAGACTCTGGCCCTGCTTTGGGAGGGGGCCTTGAATGCCAGGACTTTATCTTAAAGGCCATAGGGAGTCATGGAAGGTTCTGGAGCAGAAGGTGCTGGCAGAGCTGGGCTTTGTAAAGACAAATCTTGGCGTGTGCTGGCGAGACATACAGAGGGGATGGAACCAGGGGGTCCTTCTCTTTACACTTGTTCTGGGCCCCAGATGGAGAGATGGAGGCCCAGGGAGAGAGGAGAAAGTGGGAGGCCTTGGTGCCTCTGGAGGGAGCAGAGCACGCAGTGCGTCTGTCTCTGCAGGAGCTGACACGGGCGGGCGGGAAGGGCGGGTGTGGCTCTGTAACTGGCCAGGCATGGGTGTGGGGTTGCGGGAGACCCATCCATGTCCCTCAGACTGGGAAGGCTGAGGCAGAGCAGAGGGGGCCACTTGAAAGTGGCAGGTCCTCTGCCTTTTCCTGTGCGTGCAGAGATGAGGAGGTGGGCACCGTGAGGCAAAGTGTGGCCTCAGTCGGGGACAATAGGGGTGACTGCGAGGTTTCCCCAGGCCCCCAACCAGGAACAGTTAATCCAGCCCCAAGGGCTGAACTCTCCCTGTGTACCAGGCCCCACCCTAGGCGTTCACCTTATCAGCTCTGGATCCTCACAGCCACCCCTGGAGGCCGGTGACATTAAACCACTTACAGAGGAGGAACCCAAGGCTCCCTGAAAAGTGAGGGACCTCCGGGCTGGAAAGTGAAGACCTCAGGGTTGTCTGGCTCTGTGCTTACCTCCTTCCCTGCTGCCACTACCTGAGCTTGCCGTGGTGAGGAAAGTTGTCACCAGGGCTGCGGGTGTCACAGGGCGAGGGGAATTGTTTTCCAAAGTGATGTCGGGGCCATAACAGGGACCGCATAGGAGGCTCGCCCCCAACCTCCCTCCCTCCCACTTTCCTCCACGCTCTGCATCCATCCACATCCACGCTTTCTAGAGGCCCATCGAGTCTCTAGAAAACAGGAGAGGCTGCAGGTGGATGGACATGAGGAAGAACTTGCAGGAAGCCTCTAGGGAGAGAAAACCTACAGGAGCCACAGGAGGACCTGGACCTGCCCCCAGAGACCCCATGGAGGAAGAGATCGGGGTCCCCAGAAGTGGAAAAGAGGTCACCCGGAATCTCCCACAGCACCCAGGCCTCCCCTCCACCCCTGGCCTATGTGGGGTCGTGCTGTGTGTCTCTCCACTCAACTAGAAGCCCCTCGAGGGCAGGGACTTTGATGCCGCTATACTGCTGTGTCCCCTTTGACCCTTGAGATCTATTTATTGAAAGCACGAAGTCCCTGGAAGGTAAGGTAGGGGCAGAAATCATGAAAACATAGGGAAACTGAGACACAGAGAGGTAGGTCTTGCTTTTGTTCCCCGGTGGAAGAGGCCAGTCCTGGGCCTTGGTCACCTGTCCCTGGGAAGCTTGATGGTCATATGGTCTCACAGCTGGGGACAGACCTTGGGGTAATTGTCTTCAATATCCCCCCAGATATACTGTTCCTTCCGATGGACACAGCTACCTCTCCCACCCCCTCCCCAGCCCTGCACAGATCAGAGAGGAAGGGGGGCGGTCATTCCTTCAGCTCCTTCCCTATAGAGTCACTGCCAGTTAGGGGCCTCCCTCCACTGAAGGCCGCAGCCCCGACCTGGCCCTCTCCAGACGACCCTTCAGGCTGAGGGCGGTCATGGCCCCTGCTGCTGCCAGCCCTGGGGCTCAGCACTGTCCCTTGCGGTTTCCCTACACCCTGCCCACACCTGTGTAAACAGACCCTTTATTAAACTCTCCTGATCCCAGTGGAGCGTGCCATCTGTTTCCTGCTGGGGATCCGACTGACAGAGATGTTTTCAGGTGCCGCCTATCCACACGCCAAAGAGACATGTGGCCGATGGCCAGGCCCCTGTGCCTGGACCCCACAGTGGGCAGGTGTACAAATTTGATCCTTCCTCCTCCTGGCTGGCCAGGAAGGCCAGAGCTGCAGGAAGGGACAGAGCACGTCCACCCTGGCCGCTAGCCACCGGAGGAATTTTAGGCGGCCCCCGGGGACCCCCCAAGGCGGCTGTCCGTCTCCAGCGCAGGCCCGGAGCCAGAGGCTGTTGAAAACAGCAAAGCCAGACCCACGCAGCAAGGGGGAAAGTGAGTGCAGAGAAAAGAGCACACCTGACCGGGGTCAGTGTATTTGAAGTGGTGTATTTGGGGGTGGGTGTATTTGGGGGTCGGTGTATTTGGGCCCTGCCCCAGTGGCCTCAGGCGAGATCTTTCTATAGTTTGGGTCTCAGTTTCTTCATCTGCACCATGGGAGTGGGAGGGCAGCCTGCTGGGCTGGAGGAGCTCACAGCCCAGGACCAGAATCGGAGTCACTCTGTCACTCACCCGCTTGCTTGCCCAGCCCTGTGCCAGGTGCCACCTCACAGCCACCTTGACGAGCTGAGATTGTCATAGCTCCCCTTCCCAATTCAGGAAACTGAGGCTCAGACATGCATGGCACACAGGACTGGGGAAAAGCAGAGGATAATTCAAATCGGGGCCTCTTTCCCCCTTTGGCTTCTAGAACATTCCGTCTTGGTTTTCCTCCCACCTCCCTGGTCGCCTTATCAGCCTCCTCACTGGTTCCTCCTCATCCTCTCACACTTGGCTCCTGGGCCTCTTCCCTTCTCTGTTTGTCCTCACTCCCAAGTCAGGTTTTCTCAAACCTTTGTGACCATGACAACGTCATGTACCAGCACAAACCCCAGGACTCAGGCTCAAATAACTGAAACAAAGGTTTTGTGAACCAACATATACCCCTGTGATGGGCATCCATCCTGTTCCATTTTCTTTCAAATACTGATCACAAGCCCCTCTGCTGATTTCGTTACCCACCAGTGGGTCTTGGCTGTACAATATAAGACCCTAGATCCTGGTCCTTGAAGTGTGCTCTTCCCTCAGGCCCTGCCCCAGACCTGTGACTTAGAATTTGCACTTTATCAAGACCCCCAGGGCACTGATGTACGCATTAAAATTTGAGAAGTGCTGTTCTGAGTGTCCTCATTCAGGCAAACAGCTTTAAATACCATTTACACACTGGTGGCTCTCAACTTCATATATTACAGATACAAAGCTCCAGCCAGAACTCTCTCCAGGCTCCCGGATGTTGAAGAAGCAGCTCAGACTTCCCGCATCCAAAACTGGGCTCCATCCCTTCTCTGCCAACTGCTCCTGCCTCAGACCCTCCACCTCAGACCGTGACAGCTCTCTCTCCTCTCGTGGCTCAAGCCTCGAGGTTGACCTTGACTCTCACACCCCTCATCCAGCTTACCGGCTAGTCCTGTCGGCGGCTCCCCCGCATTCCCATTGCTTGTATGGTTCCCACCACCCCACTGCGACCGCCCTGGTGACCACCAGCACCTCCTAGAATACTGCAGTACCGAGCTCTCCCTGCCTCTGAACTTGCCCCTGGCCCACTCTGCACACCATAAAGGGGGTCCATTAAGCAAAGTCAGGTTGCTCAGTGTCCTCCGGGAGCGACCATCTCACTCAGTGTCAAAGCCAGGGCCTCCCGCATGGCAGCGGAGCCCCCCCCACCCCCGCTGCACCGCCATCCTCACTCTCTCCTCTTACCCCCTCGCTCACGCCGCTGCAGCCACGCAGCCTCCTCGCTTTTCCTCGAGTGTGTGAAGCGCGTGTCCACCTCAGGGCCTTTGCACTTGCTGCTCCTTTGCCCTGAAATACTACCCCCTTAGATAACTACAGGGCTTGCTCCTCCTCATCCTTTAAGTCACAGATCAAATGTCACACACTCAGCGAGGGCTTCCCTGACCATCGTGTTTACAACAGCCCTCTCTCTGTACCACAAGTGGCCCCCAGGGCACACCTCATCCTCTCACACACTCTGCATTGTTTGTTTTGTCTGTCTCCATCTCTAGAATAGAAGTTCCATGAGGTAAAGGCCCCGCCGCTTAGAATGGAGCCTGGAACATTCGATAAGCACTTATGCTTATGGACTTAACCGCTGGGCGACACAGCTCAGAGTTTCTTAGGTCATCATTCTGCATCCCCAGGGTGTGGGTGTCGGGGGCATTCTGAGCCTAGGGACGGGGTCTCTGAAGAGGGGAGATGACTCCCCAAGGGTACAGGGAAGTCACAGGGTCAGTGGTCCTTCCAGACTCTTCTAGAAGAGTAAAGTCCCTCAAACCGTCCCTCTCTTTCCCCGAGGAATGGTCCTGGTACCTGCTGCCTCCTGGGCCGTGTTCACCTTCCTGATGAAACCCATTTCCCAAGGTCTGAAGGACCCATGAACACTACCAAGGAGACAGGAGATTCCGCTGGGCCAGGAGTCTAGAACCTCTGAGTTGTAAGGGCTCTGAGTGCATAGAAAGGGAAACTGAGGCCCAAAGAGGAGAGAGACTCACTCACCCAGCCTGGTGGGCAACACAGGCAGGACACCCTGCATCAGAACCCCAGGAGGAGGGCAGACGCAGGAGAGGCAGGCGAGGGCTGAGCCCTGCTCCCCGGCCTCGCTGCGTGACCTGAGGCAAGCCACACAACCTCTCTGGGTCTGTTTCCCCAGCATGGAAGCCCTGTGCTTGAAGCTGAGCAGGTCCAGTAGGGCCCTGGCCCCCACCCCTCCAAAGCCCCCCCAGCACGGAGCCGCCAGGCCTTCCTGTTTACTCGAGGCCCCTCTCGCGGCTGGGAGGCGACAGCCTTGGCCTCCTCTGCTCCCCGCTTCCTTCCTCTCCCACTTCAGCGCCTCCGGTCAGCCCCTTAGGGCCCCCGAGGCCAAGACTTAGGGGCGAAGTCCAGTGGGGGCATTCGAGGCCACCACCCCAGAGGGCCTACCTGGGAGCGCTCCTTCTCTGAGACCCTGAGGTTACAGGGACGCTGTACCTTTCCTCTGGCTGGTTGGGGTGTCCCAGCACCTTGGGACGAGCCATTTCCTGCAGTGCCCCTAGAGACACGAAGAGTATGCCAGCATCTGCTGTCCCAGATCCGACACCACGCCCACTCTCGGCCCACCAGTAGAGGGTGAGCACACGCTGGCTTTGGGGGTGCCTCTTCCTTCCCAGCTCTCCCAGGGTCTCACCTCCGCAGGGCAGACTCTGAGCTGCCTGACGTGTGGGCCGACGACCTGCAGCTGGGCCTGATGGCCCAAACCAGACCTGCTGAATCAGAATCAGCTTTTCAGCAAGACTCTGGGGAGGCTGGGAGGCACTTAAAGCTGGAAGCGCTGCGGATTTGACCATCCCGCCTAGTTTTAAAACATTTCGTGAGCCTCCTCTAGTAGGTATTCTTGTCCCAAAGGCTTAACCTGAATCTCTGAAGCCTTTACATCTAACTTTCAGTTTACAAGAAATTCAGGGGATGGAGGAAGAAGTCAAACACCACCACGAGGAAGCAACAGACAAATCTAGAAGGAGGAATTTTCTGCAGGACAATCTGTCTCTTCACAGGCCAATGTCATAAAAAAAAAAGGGAAGGCATTCAAGGATAAAGAAGCTTGATAGACATCACAACTAATGCAGCGTCGTCCTACATTGCCTCCTGGTTTGAACAAAGGCACTTTTGAGGGACAATTAGCGACAATTGCATGTAGACTGATTATTATCCATTGATATTAGTGTTAATTTAGTGTCATCGAAACTCTGAGTTGTGGTTATATAGGAAAATGTCCTTATTAGAGAGTCGTACCGAAGTCACACTTTTGGGGTGAAGTTTTCTCATATCTGTAATTTATTTTAAAATAGTTTGGCAACAGTAAAACAACGATGAAGGAAGTATGGAAAAATGTTAACAATTACTAAATGTTGGTGATGGGTATGTGGGTGTTCACCACATTATTTCCTCCAATTTTCAGTTTGTTTGAATTTTTTCATTAAAAACAAAACTCTCTGAGCTTCCCATTGCCCTTAGGAGGAAGACTAGATACCTGGGTCGGCATTCAAGGCCCTGCAAACCCGGCTCCCATCACCCACCAGGCTTGTCTCTAGCATCCCCACTAGCCCGCATTCCAGCCCCTGCCAAGGCCTCAGCCCTCTCCACACTCAGCTGGTCCTCTCTACCTCTGCAGCTCTGCACGGCTGTTCCTCTGCCTTTCCATGCTCTGTCTCAGGAACTCCTAGGTATCTTCAAGGCCCCACGTCAGAGCTCCAGCTCAGGGAACCAACGGCCCCTAGGGGCCCCTCTGAGCTCTCTGCACTGAGCTGCCCAGTGGTCTCACGTGAGTAGGTCTGATGGAATTTTATGAACATGTGTCCCCTCCTCCTGCCAAGAGCCACATCACAGTGGGCACAGGGCTTATGAGCCTCGGTCCCGTGAGCATGGCAGGTGACCCAAAAAGTGCTGCTGAAGGACAAACAGGCACGAAGGAAATCCTCAAAGAAAGGTTTGTGGGGACAAGGATAAGGTGGCAGTTACTGAGCTTTTAAAATTTTTTTGCTTTTTTTTCAAGTTTTCAAGGTTTGCTTTTTTGTTTTTTTTTTTAAGTGAATAAAATGATTCTCCGGTGAATAGTTTGGATTAGCTTAGTTTTCGTAAACTGGGCTGCACTTGAATTCATGAAACTGTGATAACAAAATAAAGATAATGATGATGATTCTGTCAGGTGGATTTCTCTAGCTCCTTATCGTCTTTGACGTGTTTTGAGGATCCTCACGCAACCCCAAGACAGAAGGGGCATGTGAGTGCTGAATGTGAGTGTGTGTGTGTGTGTGTGAGTGTGTGTGTGTCAGACCACTTTGACAGATGTGACATGGACACCCCCAGGTGGTAAGTCACAGAGCGAGTTGGCGCTTCCTGGCACACCCCAGTCGGCATGGAAAACAGCCCAGCGGAGGGAGCCTTCACCCCGCACCCCACCCAGACCGGATGGCTCTCCCCCATGACGCCGGCCTCCTCTTCTCTCCCCCGTATTAGCATCTCTTTATTTTCATGTTTTTCTTTCAATAGACTCACTTTTTAGAACTTAAATATATTTATTTGAAAGGAAAGTTTAAATAACTAATGTAAATGGAAAAGCAGCAACACTTGCTATAAATAGAAGGGACACATGACAGGCACAATCAGCCCACATGGGGTTCCGTTCCAGCCAGGTGTGGCCCGCTCAGGGCTGTCTTGGCTTTAAAGAGAGCCAGCTGGGGCTGGGATGGGTGTTTAGGACACGTGAGCACCAAACGGAGCCTTTCTCCGTGACAAGGTCAAAGAGTGAAAGAACAGAAAAGAAGAGATGGTTCTCCCCAGGGGATTCTGGGGCCTCCCCAGAGCACCCCAGCCTGGCGCATCCCCAAGGCTGCTCTGGTCTCTGGCTCCCACGGGCCTCGGTACCTGACAGCCTACGCACTCTGTTTAGCGAGTTCTCTTCCTGACCTGGGGGGCTGGGCACTGAGCCTAATTTAAATTTTGAAATGGCCTTAGGAAAGACAGGTTGTGACCTGTCCAGGGCCACATGGTGGGAAGACTTTCAGGTCTCACCTCCTCGGGGAGGCTCTCCTGACCTTGACCCCTTCCCCCATTCACTCTTGATGTCCTTTTCAGACCCTCGGGGCTTCTTGTACCAAGGTGGCCAGTTTCCTGCCCATCTGGCTGGCCGACGTGTGCTGCCCCCACCACCAGGGAGCCCCACGCTGCCCGTGACCTTGTTGCCTGCTATGGCTCAGTCCCCAGAGGAGGTTAGGCACAGAAAATGGGCTCAGAGACAGGAGGGGTCAGGGCCAAGGCCACACAGCAAGGATGCAGAGGAATCCAGGCCAGGGCCCAGCTCTGTCTGACCACGAGTCCCAGAAAGCAAGGACCCTGGCTCCCCGGGCCTGGCCCAGCCTGAGCTCGGCACGCCCTGTGTGAGGAAGGGGACCTTCTACTGGGGAGGGGCGGCCGGCCAAGGTGGGCTGAGGGACCTGAGGAGGAATGGGGAGGGTGAGGGGCTCGAGGCCAGGGCGGCCACCCCACATGAATCAACCCCGATGGAAGCAAAGAAAAAGGAGTAAAACCGAATGTCCTCGGAAATTCCTTTAGTGCTCAGCTGTCCATGAAAACAGGATAAAGTGGCTTCCTCTGTCTGTGCTCCAGCGGGCAGGGCGGAGGCGCTGAGCTCAGGCCAGGGCTCTTGAGTCAGGACAGGGGTGGGGTGGGGCTCTGAGCTGGGGAAGGGGCTCCGGCGCTGCTACTTGAGGGCGTCTAGGTGGGTGCAGACCTGGGAGAAGACACTGTCCACGGAGCCTTCAGCATTGACCTGCAGGGAGACGAGCCATGAGCACAGAGAGGCTGAGGAGGGCTGGGTGGGCCCCGCCAAGGCTGGTCCCTCCTCCAGAGGCCAGGCATGGCTCCCGAGTCAAGCCACAGTGGACAGCAGTCCCTCATCAAACCAGTGGGGAGGGCCGGCCCAAGGTCACAGCAATCTGAGGCCAGGCCCGGTAAAAACCCGGGCTGCCGAGGACTCCCTTGGCCTGCAGGGGGCGCACCTTACGCACAATGCCACGTTTCTCATAGAAGGCAATGACAGGTTCTGTGGCCTTGTAGTAGGTGTCCAGCCGCTTCTTGATGGTCTCCTCGTTGTCGTCCACGCGCCCGCTGGTCTCTCCCCGCTTCAGGAGCCGCTTGGTCATGGTCTCGGGGCCTGCGTCCACATACAGCAGCAGCGTGGGCTGTCCGATCTGCAGGTGGGGCACTCGTCACCGGGGCCCCACGCCTGTCCCTGTGGCCATCTCCTCCCCATCTTCTCACTCCTAGGGCCCCGCTTGAGATCCATTCAGACCTTCGAGCCCTTCCGCGAGGCAGCCTGATTGATGGACCTTCGTAAAACCGGTGCCCTCAGGACAAAGCCCGCACTCCTTCTCACCCTCTGGGGGCCGGCCGGGTTGGGCCCTGGCCCGCCGCCCACCTCAGCTGGTGCTTCTCACTCCTGTGCCCGCCTCGCTGCAGCCACGCCAACTCTCTGTAGTCTAGGTTGGCTCTCATCAACCTCTCCCTACGCCAGGCCTTTGCTCATGCCGGGGGCTCTATCTCTCAACACCAAGGGCGCCCCTTCAGATGTGACAGCAGCGGAGCTGGGTTAGTACTCAACGGTCAAGGAACCAGGGCTCAGTGAAGCGGTGAGGCTGCGCTCTGGGAAGTTCTGAACGATGTCACTGTCCCTGGAGCGAGGGTTTCATCACCAGGAAGAGGGGGAAGGACAAGAAATAAGGCCGACCCACCTCCCTTTGGTGAGGACATGGTGCCCCCTGGTGTCCTGAGTCAAAAAGACCAGATGCTGGGCCCTATGCCGAGCTGGCACCCACACCAGCACCCACAACAGCCCGAGGGGGTATAGGGACTTTTATTAAGCCCATTTCCGTGGCCCGGAGGGTTGGAGGTGATGTCACAGCGGGTGCACATGGGCCAGGCCAGGACGTGCCTCAGGGCTAGGTCAGGGCCTCCTAGTCTGAAGGAAGCCTGGCTGACCTCCATTTCACAGATAGGGAAACTGAGGCCAGATCAGGGCAGACATTTTTTTGAGGTCTTGCAGCCACTTAGAGGTCAAGAAATACGGTATAACACCTCTGGACAAGGCTCAACGCTATGGAAGCCTAAAGATGGCCCTAGCCGCGCAGGGTAGGGAGTCGGGACAAGGGTCTGGCCCTGCCCTCAGCCTATTGGGATGCCTGGTCCTCCCTGCAAGGCCTGGAAGGACCCCCTCTGCCAAGCAGCCCTCCCTGAGCCCCCCACACCCTTGCTGATCCCTGCCTCCTAGGCACTGCAGCTTTATGTTTCCCCTATGTGACACCAGAGGTACAGGTATATGTGTGCGTGCATATGTGTGCATGTGTGTGCATCCCCGTGTACAGGCGTACTGAGTCCGTCCGTGTACATGCACTGCCTGAGGTGTGTGTGTGTACACTGCCAGATGTGTGTGCACATGTGCACAGGCCTGCATGCACGTGTGCCTGTGCCTGTGGCCTCGTGCACGTGTATAAGTGCCTCCACGCCTGTGTGTACATGTGCGCGTGCTTGTGTACCTGTGTGTGCATGCAGATGACTGCACATGTGTGCTTTGGGGTGAGGTACTTCCACCCTGCATAGGGTTTTCCAGATGAGCCCCCATGTCAGGCAGCCCAGAGGTACCATCCTCAAGGCCTACTGTCTCTTGACAGGCTCCTAGTGGCCCCCAGAAGGAGACGAGACTCCCCTCCCCAGCACTGGAGGCCTCCGGCCAGGGCTGAACCTCCCTTCGGCACATCACCCCCAGATGCTTTGTCCCCGCAGCTTGTTTTCCCCACATCGGCCTGACTCCTCCAGCCCTGTCCATGGCATTCCCTGCCCCTCTGATGTGCGTTTACTGAGTACCAAGCCCCACTTTGCAGGGTACGATCTCTCTAACCCCCCTGCCGCCCCTCAAGGCAGCTGTGCCTGTCTCTCCCCATTTTGCAGATGGGGACACTGAGGTTCAGAGAGGCGGGAATGACGGACCAAGGCCCTGAGCAGTTGAGCTGGACCCTGAGCCCAGGCCTGTGAGCTCCCCAGCCTGGTGCTCCCTATTCTTCCAGACTTTTCTTCTCGACTCCTAGAAAGCCTCCCAGAAGGTCTTTCCTGGCTTCCCTCCTTATTCAAACCCCGCCCCCCGCCGCCGCCCCCAACCCCTGCAATCAGTGTTTCTGTCTCTGCCCATCACAGCAGCCTCTACCTGGCCACCCCACGTCACAGCTCCAAAAGGCCACCCACCAGGTTGTGCCTTACCCTCTGCTCAAACTCTTCCCCCTGTTGCACCTCCCGAGGGTAGCCATCGATCAGGAAGCCTTTGGAAATGTCTACCTTGGCTACCATGGCATCTCGGAGCATGTCCAACACTGTCTCCTGGGGGCACAGCAGAAAGAGGGGCCGTGAGCCCCTTTCCCCCCAACCCCTCATGGGCCCTGGCTTGCGCTGCCCCACAGCTGAAACACCCTCTGCCCTAACACAGATATTCCAGACAAGCCTCCCTCTCCAGGCCTTCTCTGAACTGAGAAGACTTGATTGAATCATTCATTCATTCATTCATTCATTCATTCACTTATATTGACTGAGCCCCTCCTCTCAGCCAGCTCCCGTTAGGGCCCTGAGGACACAGCTGTGAACGAAGCAGGCCTTCCCTGCCCTCAGGAAACTCACGGCCTGCCAGGGGGCAAACAATTACACACATGATTTATAAATTTCCAAACATGACACAGGTTCTCCGGACAAAGAGGGGAGGCTATTGGAGGTTGGGGGGGCAGGGAGGGTCTTAGCCCAAATCTGAGGAGTCAGGAAGGTCTGAGAGTTGAGGAGGAAAACACACTCCAGGCACGAAGGCCTGTGATGAGTTTGAAGGGGAAACGAGGCCAGGGTGGTAGGAGGGTGGAGGGGTAAGCAGCACAAGGTCCTGGAGGCTCTTGGGAGCTTCTGGAAGGAATTTTCTGCCCAGGGCAATGGGGATCCACGAAAGGGATCAGAGCCAGGGAAGGTCATGGTCAGCTTTGCCAGCGTGTCACGGGCTTCGCTGGCTGATGTCCACTCAGAGCCACCATCACCCCACTGCCCCCTACCCCGCCGGGGCTCACTCACCAGCGGCACCAGCTGCCCCTTCTCCATGATTTCCGACAGCATCTTGCCCCTGGCCGAGCCCGAGCTGACCTCGGCCCGCAGGAGGTCCCCGGTGGAAAGGTGAGTATAGCCGTACTTCTGGACAATCTTCTCACACTGGGTGCCCTTCCCCGAGCCGGGCCCGCCTGCAAGCGCCCACCTATTCAGAAGCCCCAAGAAACGGGGCCCCCGCAGGGACAGGCTGCCCCGGCTACCCAGCGGAGGAGGGGCAGAGCCCAGGGTGCAGCCCCAGGCCCTGGCTCCCACCAGGGCCTGTGAAAACAGCCCTGCCTGTGCCTCACCCGCCTGCCTCGGACTCACCCACCACAAAGATGATCTTGGTTTTCTTCAGCTTCTCTGTGGGAGAGAAAAGGGGAGCAGAGCTCAGTCACTCGCTTGACAAATAGCCAGAAGCACGTCCGGAGTCCCAGGCCCGAGCTGGGCCTGAGGCAGAGGGACAGACACAGCTCACGCTCCTGTGAGGGAGGCAAACGAGTCACAGCCGGTCGTGAGTAGTGACGGGGTCAGGAAAGCTCAGAGACTGGAACAGGTCAGGAGGCGAGAGGGTGTCCCAGGCAGAGAGACTAGCCGAGGCAAAGGCCTGGAGGCTACAGGCACAGGCTGTGAGGGTGGCCCTGAGGGGCTCTGATGCCAGCCCTCACGCCCCCTCCCTGTGGGTGGCTGGACTCCAGCAGCGGGTCACCTCTGGCCTTATAGTCTTCCTCACTGCGGGAGCTTCCTGTGGAGCAGCAGGCACCCATGGTCCTGCTCCGCTGTGTCCCCTACCCTTCCCCTCCCAGGCCCTGGGCCTGCCCATCATCCGCCTGCGTTGGGCGGTACAAATGTGGAGCTGGCAGCCACAACATAGGTTGCCCTGGAGACAGTTGCTGGGAAAAGGACCGCAGCGGGTACGTGGAACCCTTGCTTGGAGAGAACGCGTGTCAGCTAACATTCCAACCTCGGCCTCGCCGGCCCTTAGGACACACAGACCACAGCCCCACCGCCAGAGGGAAACGAGGCCCGGAGAGGCAGGGGCCTGCTCCAGGGCTGCCGGAACCTGGCTGGGACGCAGGGCCTCTTCCCAGGCTGCCGGCCTCCCCTCCTTCTCAGAAGAAAGACCTCGCTGTGAGACCTTAGGAAAGAATGCCACACCCCTCGCTGGTTCTCTGACCCTGTCCCAATGAGGAGGTGAGCCTGGCAGTTCCCAGGGGCCCTCCTGGCCATGGGGCTACAGCCTGGGGGTGCTATCAGAGGAACAACTTCTCCTGTGGGTTCCCACCACCTACCACCTACCTGCCTGCCATGTGATGGGTGTGGGGGGAGGCCACGGCCCAGTGGCAAGTGACATTCAGAGCTCCAGGGCAGAAGGGTGACCACTGGTTTCGGGCAGCAGCAGTAGCCAGGCCCACTGGGCTCCTTTAAGAGCTGCCCAGGCTGAGGCACGATGCCAGGAACGGGATGGGTAACACTGCCAGGAGGCGGGCCAGCTGGGCTCTCTGGCCATGACTCCTTCCAGATCCAGCCCACAGGAGCCAGGGAAGCCTATGACATCCTCTAGACCCAGCCACAGTACAGCCTGGAAACTGTGTCCCAGAGAGGGCCATATGCACGTGTGGGGCCCCTCCCCAAGGCAGGCCTCCCCTCGCCAGTGCCCACCCTCTCCAGAAAGAGGCAGGGATTCAACTCTAAAAATACCAGCGTAGGAGGTGAGCTGTGGGGCCCTCAGGTGCCTCAAGGAGGCCTCGTCGCTTCTAAAATTAATCTTGAAGTTGGCACATCCTGTGAGAGACCTGAGGAGGATGCTGGAGGCTCCCAGGCAGGCCCCCTCTGACAGTCCCAGAGTCTCCTTCAACCCCTCCCAGAATGTCTCCCAAAAAGCACACCCCCTTAACAGATGGGCACACTGAGGCCGGGGCAGTGAGCAGGAGAGGAGAGGGGCCTCCATACCTTCCATCCTGCCGAGGTCCGGGGAGCCGAGTCAGCGCTCTGTAAGACAAGGGCCCAGGTGGGGCGGGTGAGCGAGATTCTCTCCACCCTGGTGCCTCTGCTCCCGCCAAGCCACCGGCGTGTGTGCCAGGCCCCGACATGCCTTTGAAGGGAGGAGGGGACGCTGGAGGCAGGGAAGGCCCAGGAGGCCGGGTGACCTTGGGAAAGTCATCTTCCTTCTACGTGCTCCTGCTGCCTCACCTGTCAAGGGCAGCACCTTGCTCCCCGCCGCTGAGGGGCATAAACCGCAACGCCAGCAACTGCGAGCCGTTCCCCTTGCAAGTCCCAGGAAACAGAGCTCAGCCCTGCATCTGCCTGACACCTTGACGACGCCCTGGCTCCCCAGGGAAAGCAGCTAAGGAAGTGGAGGGAGGAGGGAGGAGAGACCAGAGCTGCATGTGTCCTCACCCAGGATTTGGGGGTTTGGGAGGGTATTCAAAGGGATGCACAAGTCTGAAGGGGAGGAAGCTGCTGGAGCCGCTCGTGTGGGCACAGCCCTGCAGTTTTCAAAGGAGGGGTCCCCAGGCTCTCAGTCCCCCACCCCGCACAGGTCCAGCTTCTACCCCCCATGTGACCCCTGCCCCTTCGCCCCCTTGAGAACCTTGCTCCACTGGCCTCCCATCCCCTCAGCGCCTAAATCAACTCTAACCCCTCTTGTCACCCACTTTGCTTCCATAGCCCCCCAGGGACCTCCCTCAATTTCGCCTTTCCATCAGTCTCTTCAGAATTGCCGCCCATACTCCCTGGGGCCCCACCCACCAGCCCTCTCCAAGGCTACCAACAACCATTACAGCCACTCTCGCCTTGACCTTTGACCCTCAGCCAGCATTCCTCTGGGCGGCCCCCATACCCCAGGCGTCTACTCCACCCTCTCACTGTTGGTTTCAGGTTCCCAGGAGCCCACATCCCTGCCCAGCCAGCCCAGGCCTCTCTACCCAACCCCATAAGTCAACAACCCCTGAACAGGCCCAAGGCTCTGAACAATGAGTCCCTCCCGCTTCCCCAGCTAAAGGACCTTCTCTCACACCCCCCTCCTCCGCAGGAGCACTTCCCAGTCCTCTTGCTCCTAAACCCCTCCTCAGTCTGTGTCCTCACGGCCACTTCCTTGCTCCAAGGAGGTCTCCCCACCTCCACACCTCACCAGGCAACCTGCGGGAATTTTCCACAAGCTTGAGACCATGTCACTCGCCTGCTTAAAACCTTTCCAAGTGTAGACTCCTCCTTGTAGGTCCCAAGAGATAAAGCCTGGGCCCCAAATGTAGCCGATGGCCTGGTGATATGCCTCCACCCCTCTGCCGCTTTATCGGCTGCCACTTAAAGTGCTGGGGGCTCCCTCACCTACCATGACTGTATCCCACCTCCAGGCCCCCGCTGGAGCCCCCAATGCCTGGATGCCTTTCCCCAAGGTGCTACTGTTCAAGCCTCAATTCAGGTTGGTCACCTCCTTCAGGAAGCCTTCCTGGAATCTGCCCTCCGCTTCCATAGTGGCGGCTGTCCCCTCTGAACTTGCCCTGGCGTCACACACAGCATACTGTGTTGGACCTCTCTGTTGTGCTGCAGGCCTGTCTTCCCCTGGCCCGGGCTGAGCCTAGGCTAGGGGACCTTGCTCCATCGTCACGACCCTCTCAGGAGGAATCTGAGTCTTAGAGGAGATGAGAGACTTGTTCCAGGGCCTAGCTGCGATCAAACCTGGGGCTGCCGTTTCCTGCTGCTCTGGGACCAGCACCCAGTAGGTCCTTAAGCAGCTTTGCTGACCATTCCCCTTTCCTGCTGAGTGTGCTTAAGGAAGGACAGTAGCTGCCAACGCCGCTCAGCGGCTAGCAGGAGAGGGGGTGTCCCCAGGTCAGGGACAGCTCGCAGTTGCTGTCCATGCCTGAGGAGTCGCCTCGACCCCGCCCTGCCCCGCCCCCTCCCAGTAACCTAAGCCCCTCTGTCCTGTTGGCACCTGCCACCTCCTTGGTCCAAAATAACCTGGGTTGTGAGGAGGCCTCCCAGAGGCCAGGGGTCCTGGATGGAGTTTGGTTACGGACTCAGCACCCAGGCCTTATAAGGCCCTTGGATCAGGGCTATAGTGGCTCCTGGTATAACGGTGTGGTTTGCCAGGGGTCTGGGGAGCCAGGGACGGGGGACAGAAACTTGACTACAATCAAACGGCAAGGCCAGGGCAGGTCCCAGGTCTCTCATCTCTCGACTGAGAAACCTTTTCAGCGTTTGGTGATCCACTGGGGTTCAAATTCCAACTCCATCGCTCAGCTGTGTGACCTTGGGCAGCTCGTATCCCCTCTCTGGGCCCACACCCCCAGGCCCTGTCTCGCTGCAGCTGAAGATTCCTGGGTGGGGAGCTGAGCAATGTTCAGGAAAAGCCCCATGTGCAGCCCTGGGGCTCTCGAGGAGCCCCTGCCCTTTCCGAAGGCTTAAGCAGGGGGCCAAACATCCAGGGGCCATCCTGTCCCGGCGGCACTCAAAACGATGCGGCAGAACAGTTCCTCCAATCACAGAGGCTGCCACACCTGGGTCCTCAAGGGCAGGGAGTCAGGCCACAGTCCCCCTCCCCAGGCCCCAGCTGGGACTTGCCAAGGACAGGAACCTGGAGCCCCAGCAGTGGACGCCAGGACAAAGAGGTGACAGTCTAGGAGGTTGGGAGGGACTGCAACACACACGCGCGCACACACACACACACGCGCGCGCGCACACAGTGTGGCACAAATACCTAGAGCAGAGCCTGGGGAGTAGAGACAGGCAAATACAGATCACAACCACGGACACATACACGGCCACGCAAACCCCACGGACACCACACACGCGCACTCCCCAGGTGCTTGCGGCTTCCCCTCTCCCCGCATCGGCTTCCCCCCGACGCGCACAGACACACGCGGGCACACACACTGACCTGGGGGTGGGGTGCGGGTGGGCACCGGGGCCAGTGTGTGCCCTGCCCGTTCTCGCCAGCCACCCGCCCGCAAAGGCGACTATTTATAAGGCTGTCAGCAGCGCGCGGCATGCTGGGAGCCAGCTCCGTGATGGCAGGAGGGAGGGAGGTGGGAGGAAGAGCGGACCGGGAAGGGAGGAGACTGGACCAGAGCGGAGCCCTGATGGAAAACCGGAGTAAGGCTGAGTCCTCCCTCGTGCACCGCCAGGCGGCCGTGCCTACACACGCATATGGCAATTCACGGTTTGCTGAGAGTTTTCCATTCCTGCGTTGCCTCCACTGTGCCCACTTCGCTCCAGCGGGACAGGACCACGCTGCCCATGTGACAGCTGGGGAAACTGAGGCCCAGAGAGGAGAGGCTCTTTGCACAAAATCCCACAGCAAATTGGTGACAGAGAGAGGCCAGAACAGGGAGGGAGGGGACTGAGGCATGGATTCTAGGAGCTTTGCTGGCCAGACGAGTCCCCCAGCCCCTCCTCAGATCTTGCCCAAAGGCCCCTGGGCCAAGACCCACCTGGAATTCCTCCTCCCTTGTTGAAAGGGATCCCAAGGACTCCTCTGGGACAGAAACTTCCCCCAGGACCCCAAAGAGCACCCACAAAACCCTCCCCCAGCTGGTGGTGGTATAGATTATAAAAACCAGCCCCGCCTCCATGGAACTGCCTGGCAGCTCCCAGTGAAGTGAGCTTGAGGATGTGGGACATTCAGAATGCTGTACCCAGACTGGGGACCGACGATCCTGTTAAAAAGAACAGCTCCCATTAATGAGTGCTGACGGCACACCAGGTGTGGACTCCAGCCATGTCTGTGAATCCTTAAACATGAAGGAAAGTAAGTTTCACACCTGTAAGCTAGCTCACCTAAGCTTCCCAAGTAGAAAGTGATGTGTTTATCTGTGGGGACTGACACATGGCAAAAGGCGCTCAATAATGTAGCAGGGCAGAGACCAGCACCATGCAGCTTCAGAACTCATACACTTGCCCCTAGACCACGCCATGACCTTGAAGGCAGCAGTCCCAGATAGAGGGAGTGGGTTAAATTCAGAATTTGTCTCGTAGGTACTAGGGAGCCATGGAAGGTGTTTCAGCAGGAGAATAAGACTTCCTGGGAGATCATTTCAGGTGGGTGGTTTCTTAGCAACAGCCTGGACACCAGGAGGCCTGGATCTAGTCCCAACTCTGCCACCTATGACATCAGACAAAGTCTTTACTCCTGGGGACCTTAGTTTCCCCATCTGTGGGAGGGACAGGTGCTGGGACAAGCAGTCTGCCATAGAAGTTTAAAAGGCCATCTGCAAAGCTGTAGGTGGCTGTGCACATTGGCATGACCTTTGAGGAGAGCAAATTAATGATGTCAATCAAAATTTCAAATGTGCCCTTCACCCTCAGGAATCCCACACATGGGCACAAAATGCGTACAGGATGGTTCCCTGGGGCCAGCGAGCACTGACTTGCGGGAGGGCCGGTGGTGCAGCCAGGCGTGTGGGGAGGCGGTGACTGCCCTAGAGTCAGCAGGGGAAAGAAAGCCAGAGCTAGCAGGACATAAGACATTAGGCAGAAAGTCCCGCTGTGCTGGTCTCATCCCACCTTCAGCGATTCTCAACACAGGGACGTGCGTGTGCAAGATCCATTCCTCAGTTTTTTTCTTTGCATTTTGACATCTCTGTAATCATGTTGTCTTAGAAGCAAACCGAGGGCATCTTAAAGTTAATGAAGCAGAACTGAGAGGGTGAGTGTGTGCACATGATTCCCTACCCGCCCCCCATGGTAAAATCCCCATTTTCTTTTTGATACAAGCAGCTCCTACTACTTTATATATAAAACACTTTTAACACTTTTAACATGGATGTACCTTGAGGCTATTATGCTAAGTGAAATAAGCCAGTCACAAAAAGACAAATACTGTACGAGTCCACTGGCATGAGGTATCTAGAGTAGCCAAATTCAGAGAAGCAGAAAGTAGTGCCAGGGGCTGAGGGTGGTGGGGGAAAGGGGTTTGTTGGATGTATATAGAGTTTCAGATCTGCAAGATGAACAAGTTCCGGAGATCTGTCTCATGACAGTGTAAACATACTTAACACTATTGAACCGTGCACTTAAAAATGGTTAACTCGTAAATCTTATGTTTTTTACCACGATAAAAAGAAATGTTTAAAAATCTTAAAAACTGGGAAAAAAACCTATTTTAAGTACCTGTTTTAATTATTTCATTGGCATATGACCTATAGATTTTTCACCAATGCTGGGATATTGAAGTTTCAGGATTTTTTTTTTTTCTCAGCTATACCCTAAAGAAAGAAAAAAAGGAGGGAGAGAGGAAGAGCGGCAGGGAGGGAGCCAGGAAGAGAAGGAGCAAGTGGAGGGAGGGAGAGATGAGGGAAGGGAAGGACAGAGGAGAGAGGAGCAGAGGGAAGGAAAAAAAATTGCATGGAAGAAAAATCTGGAAGGTTATACCCTAGACTGTTAACAGGGAATAGGACTGAGCGATGCCCTCACTGTTTATCTTATAACATTTGTATGGTTTCCGTTATTTTATAACATAAAATACCTATAAATATAACTATATAAAATGAAACCAATTTTAAAATACATTTTTAAAATATCCTGGTTAAATAAAAAATTCCCAGGCTTTAAAAATGAGCCAGTATCGGAGCATGGGGGATGAATCTGGGATGGCCTCACTTTGAGGTTCACAGCTGGATCCAGGAGGAAGCACACAGTGCCCCTGAGGGGCTGCCCCAGGTGGGGCCTGCAGGAAACAGCAGGAGGGGCTGCCCCAGGAAGCACATGTGGGGTTTGCAGCCAGCGGGAGATGCCCCCACCCTCAAGCAGGATGGGGGTCTCACAGGGGTGAGAGGGACAGACAGGGATGCAGGGGAGCCCTGAACTCCAAACGAAGAGGTGGGTTTGGTCCTGGCCACAGTGGGGAGCCAGGGAAGGTTTCAGAGCAAAGAGGACCCTGATGAGGTGGCTTCAGGAAGATAACTTTGGCAATGAGTATGCCGGTCTCTGTGGGACCCCTCTGAGGGAGTGAGAGTTTGTGGGGTTGTGGACTAGGCCCCGGGCCTCCTGCCTTCAGCATCCTTCACCAAAGTCCTACCTCTTGCTGCTAAACTGAACTTTCCTGGGGTCTACGCCCTCTTGACGCCCTCCTGCATCTCCCTTCAAGCCCACCAGTGGGCAAATTCCCAGAAGCCTTTGCACGGGGCTGGAGTGTACAGTATTCCCACCCACATCCCCACCCCCATGCAGGGCCTCAGGCTCCCCACGTGATGACTTTGCAAGGAGTCCCTGTCCCTCTGACACGCCCACCACCACCACCACTGGGCCCCGGGCCTGGCGACCTCCCAGCCTCCTGACTGTCCTGCTGCTATTCAAGCAAGGATGTCCTCTCCAAGCAAGAGGGATGGAGCCTTTGCCCTCCTCAAGCTGACGGCCTTCTGCCATCTGGTCCCTAATGGCCTCATTTCCACGGCTCCCTCAGTTGCCTACTGAGTGAGGCCATGGGTCCCACCGCTGGGCTATTGTTCAGGCCATTCTTTCCAACTGACAGTCCACCTCTCTTCAGGTGCACCTAATACAGCACATGGCATGTGGCTACTTCCTAAATGCATCCATGAATTGAGAGACAAATGCAGGTCGCTGTTCGCTCCCTGCAGCTCCATGGTCCACCACCTCGGCTGGCCCAGAGCCCGGAGAGCCTTCCTGGTCCCGAGCAGGCGGCCTGCCCTTGTCTCACACAGTCACCCTTTGTTAGGCCTCTGCTCCCAAGGGCATCTTATCTGCCTCAACAGGTTGTAATCTCCCAGAGTCACAGACCCCGTTTCTCCTGCCAATCTAGAGTTGTAAACAAGGCCTTTTACTCAACCACAGCTCACCACACCCCTCCCAGAGTAGCAGCCCTGCCTGCTTCCCACCTGTGGGGCCCTGGAGGACTGTTACTCAGGACTCCAGGCCCCATCTCGGACCCCGCTGCCTGCCCTCTGCCCTCTCCCCGTCAACCTGCTGCTCTGACCTCCTCCCAACTGTCCCCAAACAGCACTCTGTGACGGGAATGTCGTTTTCTCCCGCCCCTTCTCTCCCTGCAGGAAGCTCTTTCCCTAACCTCTGCAGAGGTCTCTTCCTCATCTTTCAGGCCTTCAGAGAACATCACCTCCTCAAAAGCCCCTCTCATATCATTTGTATTATTGTCTTTGTAGCCCTTACTGCCCATAGTGGCCTGACTGGGGCAGAACCTGTCATGGGGCCCCTCCCCTCTCTAGAACCTGAGCTCCTTGAGGGCAAGGAGTGGTCCTGGTTCAGCCATGAGGAAACTGGGGCTCTGAGGAGGGGAAGTGACTTGCTCAAGGTCACACAGGCAGGGGGAGGCAGGACTGGAAAAGCCAGGTGGGTTTGGCTTGGGAACCTCCCCACCTTCCCAACCCCCAGAGCTGCCAACTCTCCACCCCAGCTGCAAAGTGCATGACTCACTCCCGACCTAGAGAGTGTGGGCACTTGACTGTCTTGAGGAGGCCCAAAGCCACGGGCTAGAGAGAGCCTGGCTCGATCAGGAGACACAGGAAATGGAACTGGAGCTTAGGAGCATTTATTCCTATACAAATCATTACAAAATCAAGTCTAGGGGAGTCACTGGCCCCCACCTCCACCCCAATGTGCAATGGCTTGCTTCTGGCCCGTCCCGTTCCACAACCTCCTCCGGGAAGGCCTCCAAACTTCTCTTCCAGGATCCGGAAGAGCAGAGGGCAAACCCAACCCACTAAGGCCCAGCAATAAAGTGCCTGATACAGAGTGAGGGCTGCCCGAACCCAGGCAACGCAGCTCCTGGCCCCCTAGAGCTTTCCCAGACCCAGCTGGAGGGAGAATCTTGGGCTGCTTGAAACCCCAATTTGGCTAGGTCCCCCCTGCCTCCACCCCAAAGGCTCTTCCAACAGGTAGAAAGCCTCACTGCTGGATGGCAGAAAAGGGGGCCTGGCTCTTTAAGAGCCAAGCTAAGGGCAGCTTGGGGGAGGGCGAAGAAACAGCTGGTTTGTCTCATTCTTATCAGAGTCTCCCAGACTGGGAGAATTTGTGCAAAAATACCTTCGTTTCCAGGAGGAGACGGGGAAGGGAACTCTGGGTCCCTAGGGAGTTCAGCCCCCCAACAAAGGAACCCCGGGCCCCCAAAACCCGACACAGGCAAAAGGGTGCCAGAGAAGAGGCAAGGGATTTGTCCAAGGCCACTCAAGGGAGAGCCAAGACCAAGTCGCCAGCCTCCCACCTCTGGGACCCCCCGACAAACCCCACAAGTGCCCCGGCCCAGACTCCAGACAGTGCCCACCCTCCACGCAACCTCTCTTTCTGGCTCTGGGAGGTGAGGGGCAACACAAAGTTCCCAGCAACTTGGGATAGAACCCCACTGTTCCAGCCAACAGGAAGTGATTCGAGGGCCATACTGGGGCTCTGAACCAAGGCCTCATGGGAAAGAACATGTCCTTAGCCTCACATTACTCAGAAATACCCTGCTTGACTACTCTGACCCTGACTGGCCAAGAAATCCCGACACCCCTGATTAACCACATAGAAGCCCAAATCCCTGATTGGCCAAGAGAGATCCTCAAGCCCTGACTGGCTGGAGGATGCACCCTCTTTAACACCCTGATTGGCCAGAAGACACTCTGGCCAACCTTGACTGGCCAGGAGACAGCCTTTGGTCAAGTGGCTGAGCGGAGAGCCACTTCTCCTGTGTCCCTTGTGAGGGCCCCGCCGGCAAGGCGGCCTAGGTCCAGGAGGGATGGGAGAAGGTGATCCCATACAGCTGGGCCCAGGACGAGAAGACTCTCTTCTCGGTGATGAAGCGGTGGTGGTGGCCCTTGCGGCTGTGCTCATTCTGGATGTAGGTGACACACTCGTCCGGCCCCTTGGGCTCATAGTAGTGGTAGGGCATGCGCTGCAGGCGGGACCGCTGGCTGGGGCAGAGCAGATGGGGCCGTGAGGGCAGGGTGGGCACTGGCAGAGCCCTTGCTTTTTCCAGCCCCTGACCTGCTGTAGGACCTCAGTGAGGGAAAACCCCTGTCCCTCCCTGGGCCTCAGTTTCCCCATCTATAAAATAAGCATAAGGTGAACGAGGTTGGTGACCACCAAAATGTTTTTTTTTTTTTAATGCGGTGGACATTTTCCTGTCCCCAAGAGGGTGGCAGAGTAGGGTAAAGGACTATGGGCTCTGGAGCCTGGTCCCCACCCATTACTGTTTGTGGGACCTTAGGCCACTCACAAACGTCTTCCTCAGTTTCTCTCATTCATGAAATAGGGAGGATAACGTACCTATCACTTGGAGTCACTGTGAGGAATGAATGAGATAATAAGCATAGCCAAGCTTGAGACATGGTCAGCACTCAGTAAAGAACAGCTGTCACCTCATGGGATTTTCGTATAGTAATAATACTACTTACTATTAATATATAAACTCTGGACTCTCGCTGAGCTTGGGGTAGAGGCCCCCGAGGTAGCCCCAAGGAGCCTAGCTCTCTGCAGAGCAGTTTGAATACCAACAAAGAGCAGCCCTCGAAGGCCCCCCAGCCACGGTTTCCAGGCCCCCAGCTCCATCCCACAGCCAGTGACTGGGCATTGTCCTGGAGGGGCTCACCTGCAGTAGTCGGGGGGGACCATGCCATAGACGTGCACGTGGTCACACAGCTCCACCGCAATCACCATGGTGAACCAGCCTGTGCTCAACCACGAATGGGACTTTTCCCTGGGGGCAGAGAGGGAGCATGATGAAGGGGCATGCAGGCAGGGTGTGGCAGGCAGGGAGGACCAGTCAATCCCCACAGAGTTTCCAAGAACTCCACCCACCAACTCATCGGGCGGGGTGGGGTGGGGCAACTTCAGTCACCCCTGGTCCAGCCCGATGCCAGTAGGGGGCTGGTCTGAGCAGAGATGAGGGGTGTGGAGAGAGGTCCTTGGCAGGGAAAGAATAGGAATAGGGCATGCTGGGAATAAACTCCTTGGGAGACTGGTCACACTTGGGACCAGGCTGAGAGTGACCATGATCACAGAACATGCTAGAAGCAGCTATGCCCATGCTAGCGGCAAATTCCCAAGGGGAGACAATCCGAGACAGTCATGCTGGGAGTAACAAGTTCATAGCAAAGCATGAAGTAGCTAAGAGCCCAGAGCTGTGCTTCTCACTAAAGCAGCCACGTGTGGCACATGAGGGCACATAGGAGCACTTAATATGTGGCTAAAATGTGCCACCAGTATAAAACACACACTGGATTTCTTAGAGTATAAAAAAATGTAGAATACATCACTGATAATTTTTGACATTGATTACATGTTGAACTGAAAATATTTTGGATATTTTTGATTGGAGGCAGTTCTTTGAAGTTTTTTAAAAAATAATAATCTCTCGCAAGACTAACAGAAAGAAAAAAATACAAATTACCAAAATCAAGAATTAAAAAGAGGATATCATCATAGACCCTCCAAACATAAAAGAAATTACATACCACAAAAAAACTGCATACATGACAACTCAGATGCAATGGGCCAATTCCTTGAAAACCAGAAACTACTAAAACTCACCCAAGATGAAATAGATAATCTGAATATCTTGTAACCATTAAAGAAACTGAATTTGTAGTTTAAAATGTTTTGAAAAAGAACTCTTCAGGCCCAGATAGTTTCACCGGCAAATTCTACCAAACATTTAAATAAGAAAGAACACCAATTCTATACAATCTCTTCCAGAAAATGGAAGAGGAACCATTTCCAATTCATTTTCTGAAGCCAGAGTTATCCTGATACCAAAACCAAAGACGGTACAAAATAAACTACAGACCAATATCTCTCACGAACACAGACACAAAAATCTCAACAAAATATTAGCAAATCATATCCAATAATATATAAAAATAATACACCACAACCAAGTGGAGTTTACTCCAGAAATGCAAGGCTAACTCGACATTTAAAAATCAGTCTACAGCCATGCCACCCTGAAAAAGTCCTATCCTGACTGATCTCAGAAGCTAAGCAAGGTCAGGCCTGGTCAGTACTTGGATGGGAGACTACCTAGGAAGATCTATAGGCGTAAAAAAAAAAAANATACAAGCCACCATATTAACAGTCTTAAGAAAAACCACATAATGACAATTGATGCAAAAAAACATTTGAAAAAATTCAATATCCAGTAATGACAAAAACTCTTAGCAAACTAGTAAGCAAAGGGAACCTCCTCAGCCTGATATAGGACAGCTACAAAAAAACTGTAATTAACATCATATTCAATAATGAAAAACTAAACGCTTTCCCCGAGACTGGGACCAATGCACGAATGTCTACTGTCGCCATTTCAAATACAATTCAACATCGTATTGAAAATCCTAGTCAGTGCAATACGGCAAGAAAAAGAAATAAAAGGTATACATGTTGGAGAGGAAGGAATAAAACTGACCTTATTTGCATGTCCTTACATGATACATGATCAAATGCACAGAAAATCCCAAAGAATCTACAAAAATCTCCCAGAATCAATAAGTAAATTTAGCAGGATTACAGGATATAAAATCAACTCACAAAAAATCATATTTCGAAATACTAGCAATGAATAATTGGAAACCAAAAAAAATTTTTGTAAATACTATTTACAGTAGCTCCAAAACTTTAAATATTTAGGTGTAAGTCAAACAAAATATATACAGGACCACATTTGGACATACTGGGTTAAATAAAACATGTTAAAAATAACTTCACATGTTTCTTTTTACTTTTCTAATGTGGCTACTACATAAATTTAAATTGCGTATGTGTCTCACATTACATTTCTATTGGACGGCACTGGCCTAGCCTTTCTAAGATTAGTCAGAGCGAGGCTGGGAATAATATATGCTTAGAACAGAGCATGCTGGGAGCAACGGAGTGCTTAAAGCAAGAAGTGCTGGAAGGAAGCCCTCCGGGGGAGACGAGGCCATGCAGAGCACGTTGGAAATGACTCGTGCTAAGAACTGGACACGAAGAGAACTCCCGTAGGTAACCTGAGCAGACGGCGGCAAGAAGTGACCACACCCTCAGAGCAGTGCATGCCGGGAGCAGCAGGACCTCCGAGCTCGCGGAAGGGGAGCAGAGGCTGGCTAGAGGGGGCAGGCAGGAGGCTGGTACCTGTCCTTGCCCGTCTCACCCCGGAAGAGGTCGTCAAACTGGCGCATGCGGCCGGGAGAGACGGCGTAGGCCTCCAAGTTGGGGAATAACAGGCCTGTCTGCTGGATGACACGCACATGGCTGCCCTGGGGCTTCTGCATCTTGTCTGGGGGGCCCCAGAAGATGAACACCACCTCGGGAGTGCGGTTGATGAACTCTTGGGGCTTCCGCAGCACACGGAACACACTGGAATGGGCCACCACGCGGAAGGTGGTCTTGTTGCCCACATCTGCTGAGTAGCCCGTGGTGGGCGCGTCATTCATGCGGATGGTGCACTCGGCCTGTTCAATCTCAGGTCCCAGCTTGGTGCCCAGCAGGTGGCTGGAGCTGGTGACTATCACACATTGGTGGCACCGGGAGGGCAGCGTCTGGGGAGGGCAAGGGGAGTCAATATTGTCACGACCACTCCATGCCAGGACCTGTGCTTTGTACATCCAGGCCTCCTGGAGACCAGAATTATTATGCCCATTTTAAAGGAAGAAACCAAAGCCCACTCACTCAGTACTTTAAGATATTTATAGCAAGCTAGCTAATGGCCAAGTACTCCGACAGAGCAATGAGCAAAAGAAACCCCACTCCTGCCTTCAGATACTCATGGCTGGGGAGACAGACAGCAAACAAGTAAAAGATAAAATAATAGCAGGTGGTAAGTAAAGTGTGCTAGGAAGAAAGTAAAATAGGGACAGGGGATCAAGAGTGACAGGAGCAGTGGCTGTTTTTGCATTGTCAGGTACCCCTGTGTCCTCCCAAACCTTGTGTGGACTCCCTAGCAGAGAAATATCAGTGAAAAACAGAGACACCTTTCCGAAGGGATTTTGACTGAGGAGATAGTAGGATTTTAGTGCCAAAGATGGGAACATGGAGAGAAATGAGGCCCAGAGAGGGCAGGGCTCTTGTCTAAGGTCACACAGCAAACAAGGGACCGAAGGCACTGGAAGCCAGGGCCTTGACTCCCAGGGTCTACCCTCTCCTTTAGGAGGGATGGAGGGAATGGAGAGAAGAAGAGGGGGAGGGACCCGTGATGGTGGGCCGTGGGGAGATCAGCCACCAGGCAGCTCCCAGGGAGCTCCCCAAAGCGGCTGCCCTACCTTGTTGCCGAGAATGGGAACATAGCCATCGGTCATGCTCCACTTCCTGAGGTTGAAGGGCCGGCGGCTGTGGACCCGCAGGGAGCCATAATGGAAGACCTCATTGGCACTGTTGGAGCTGTAGAGGATGAGGATGGTGATGAGAGCAAAGAGGATCACGAATACTGCTGACCGCTGCTCCTGGAGAAAGGAGAGGCCAGTGAGGGCCAGCGACCTGGCAGGGTCGGCGCCCCGCCTCCTTGCTGTCTCCATGCCCAGCTAACTCCTGCTCCTCATTCCAGACCAGTTCAGACACTACCTCCTTTAGGAAGGCCTCCTCCAGCCCTGAGGACCCCCATCACAGCACTGATCACATTACCATGAGCTCTGAGGCTGGGACTGGGTCAGCCTTGCTCCCCACCGTATCTCAGCCCTCAGGGCAAGGCCTGGAGTACAGAACGTCCTCAGGAGGAGGGTATGCTGGATTGGACTGGATGTGGGTATCAGAAGGATCCCTCCAGCTGCAGCTGGAAGGATGCTTGGAGACAGGCAGGACAGTCCAATGAGAGGATTCAGGTCTTCTCCAAACAGCACTCTCCGTAAATCTTCATTTATCTAAACCTGGAGGGGATGGACCTGGTCAGGAATCGGGCTGCATAGATAGTGCACCGCCATGTGGCTGACAGGGCAGGAAAGTGATATCCAAAGTGCCCGCAAGGATTCATTTGCCCAGGGTCTGCAAGGTGAGGTGAGACCTGGGAGCCCTGACTCCTTGTGCTGAGCCCCCTGTGCTGATTATCGATGTATTGCTTCTCAGCTCCGAATTCACCCTTTTCGCCAGCTCTGTGAAAATAGATCTGGGCCCTTTACTTGTTTTTCCATGCAAGCTAACTGCATGTTAAGGTTTCTCAGTAGAGGGCGCTTGAGAGACACTGCAAGAGGAAAAGATTTTGCTTCCAGGTTCTAGTGGGCTTTGTACCTGCTTCTGGAGCACTTGCTCCCACAGTGCACATGGTGGCTTCTCAGGCATGTGCTCTGTCTCCAGTGCCCAATGGCCAGCAACCAGTTGCACTCGGCAGCTGCCTCCAGCACCCACCCTTAGGCAGTTTGGGCTCCTGCTATGATCACAGCTTCTCCAGAGTTCAGCTCATGCAGTACACTCAACCACCTGAACACCCAGAGACCACCAGCTTCCCCTCCCTGGAGCAGTTCTGTATGGAGCTTGGGTGCCTCTCGGAAGTTATCTCCTGCGAACGACCTCTCATGTAGTAGCCTATGAGGTGGATTTACAACAATTTCCACCAGCACAGCAGCACAGCGAGTTCTCTGACATCCAGTGGGCCATAGCTCTGCCCTCTCCATAAAGGCCTGGATCTCAGCCCAGGGGGCGGTGGCTGCTCCTAATACCTGCTATTCCCGGATTCCTTAAAGTTTCAATTCCTTGTTACACCAATGCCTGATTATAGTTAATAACTATCCATTAACCCATTTCCTATTTGCCCCGAGAATACTCGCTGGCAGTGCTGACAGCTGCAGCATTGACCCCAAGATAACTTGTGGATTACAGTCCTAACCTTACCCCCAAGGTTCGCCACAAAATATCTCACTATCATTTTCGCATCCCTCTAATATATCAATAGTCTTTGGAAACAAATGACATCGTCCTATTTGTAGCATTGTGTTTTTAGTATTGGTATTTCCGTTTACAAAATAGAGTGATTCTTGATTGCTGAAAATGTCAACCCTTAGAAAACACAGCATTTCTACATGTGATGTTAAATTAACACTGACAGCGAGCAGCACTTTTCTCTAAACAGGAAATGGGTTAAACTTCCCCTATTCAAGTTACTGTGTGGTTTCTCTCTGCCATTTGGGCCCAGAAGGATACACCCACAGCACCCTGCCCCCAACCCTCAGATTCTGCCAAAGCTATGGTACAGTGGATCCTAGGAAAGGGGTGTGCAGGGCCAGGCACATAGTAGGTGCTCAGGAAAGCATGAATGACTGGATGATGGGGAATCCTGACACTCTCAGAGTGATGCTCACAATACTCCCTCATCTTTGGCTGACCCCCTCCCCCAGTTCCCCATTCACCTCTACCTCCCCAACCGCACCCCCTACACAGCACCCCAAGTCACCTTCTCAGATGATCCTTTACTACAAATGGCCCGGTCAAGCCTAGGAAGGACAGAGGTAGACCTGGACCCAAAGAGAGAGGCAGAACCTTGTCCAAAGCCACACAGATGAATGGCCACAGCAGGGCTCAAATCAGGACTTCACAGGTATCAGCCACTTCTTGGCAAGGAAGAGACCTGTGATGGTTTGGGTCTGAGACAGGTCCGAAGGAGCCCATCACACCGAGAAAAGTAAGAAGCTGAGATGAGGACAAGAAATGAAGGGGGACTTACTTTGTTGCTACTCATCTCTCTCCAGCATCTGCTGAGAGGCAGGGGCCAGCGTCCTGCAGGTGGCCCAGGGGATGTCGGTTCACGCCTGCAAGCCACAGAAAGGGTTATGGCCAGCTGCCCTCCCCTAGGTCCAGCTGGTCAAAGGCTACACCGTCCCCACCCCTGCCAGCTCTCCTACCCACCCATTATTACTTCAAGGCTCAGGATCATATCCATTTTGCAGATGGAGACAGGCCCAGAAAGGGCAGAAAACTGCCTGAGGTCACACAGCCAGGTGGTGGCAGAACCCTGGCTCTCTTCCTGACCCTTGCTCTCTCCCCCTCTGTTTCCACAGCAGGGGCCTTCCCACACCCTGGCTCTCCTAGGCAGCCAGCACCCCTCAGAACGAAGGAACAGTCCTTGCAGGTCCCCAAACCCCTCTGCACCTGCACGCTTCCAGGGCTTGCATAAACTGTCTGCAACACCCTGACCTCCTGCACCCCACTCACATCCACTCATTCTGCAAGCCTGCACCCCACAGGAAGTTCCCCTGTGTGTCACCTTGCTAAGCAAGGCTGAGAGCTCCCTGAGGGTGCAGCCAACTCAAATTCTCTGCTGTGCCTCCAGAGCCCCTGGAGATGGTGCAAGAGGATCACTGAATGACTTCATTAATCAACGAGTAAGATCTTGGAGGTTAAGGGCTCAGACTCATCTGTCAGGTGGCCATAATCACAGCACCCCCCCTCCCCGCCTCAGGGTGGGTGGGGGACCTCAGGGGACAATGCAGCCTTGGGCAGCCCTTCCGTCCTGCCCCAGCCCCAGTGGCCTCCGCTGTGAGAAGACAAGGCCAGATCTGCTCCTCACTCCCCAACCAGCCCCCATCCTCACAGGACCCAGCTCCTCTCCATATCCCAATATCCCCGCCTGTCAAAAGCAAATAAGAACTGTTGTCCAGCCACCTCCAGCAGATTCAAGCCTAGAGGGCACTAAGATTGGGCAAGTGCAGAGGCAGAAACTGGGGCCGGGGCTCCCCAGCTCTGCCCTCCCCTCCAGGGGCCTCACAGCTCCCGCCACTATCTCCACCCCCTGACCTAGCTGCTGTTTACTCGACACTGCCACCAGGAATAGCCGGAGAACCTCAGGCCAAGAGGCTCCTCACCACACGCCTCTCCTTATTGGTTAGGTCCTGACTCCGCCCACTGCCCAACCCCACCCCGTCCCCGGAGGAGGCCCCCCATCTGCCTTCCCAGCCGGGTTTCAGGTTTCGCCCAGGCCATCCTTCACAGCTAGTCAGGGAGACCCCGGGATTCTCACTGGGTACAGATCAGGAAACTGAAGCTCATCAGAAGGGAAGAGTGGCCCGTCCTTGCACTCACAGCCCATCAGGGCAAAAGCCAGGAGTCCAGAATCCCAGGGTCACCCCTGTCAGCCCTGAAGCCTCTGACTTTCCAGGCTCTCACCCGTCCAGCTGAGCCGAGGCTCCCAACTCACCACTATTTCCTTCCATGCCCCTTGCTCCAGACACAC